>NC_072731.1:99645070-99869985 GCF_026930045.1 Uloborus diversus | reverse complement strand
ACACCAAATGGGAGCATTTGGTAAATCCAAATATTGCCTCGTAGATTAGACATACATAGTAGGGGAGACCGGGGGCAAGATGACGAACGTCTTACTACGTAGCTTTTTACTACGAAGCAGGACCAACTGAATACTACTGGTTCTCCTATCGGCTGGCCGTTAAGCAATAATATAAAGACGCTGAAATAGCTTTTTTTTTTTTTTTTTTTTTGTTAGTTCTGAAGCTCTGATTGTTTACCGCTGCCAAGTTATAACTTTTATGCATGTGTAAAATAAACTCTGCAACAGATACAGGCATGATAGATCGTTTCACTTCAGTATTTATGAGTAACTTAGTTAATATACTGCGTACTACCATGAAATAAAAGTCAATTAATCTCCTTCCCTTGTGGCAAGAAAGGCAAATCCTTTCTAACAGACAGCTCCGGGTTAAGATGGCGGGCCTAACCACGAGGCAAAATGACATGACTTCACTGAAAGAGTTTTGCTTGTAAAGAGGAATATTGTGACTCTCCAACAGAAAAATGGATCTAATGCTACAATGCCAAGAGTGGTAGCAAGAGGAATGTTCCAGCTATGAAAATGGCATTTTTATTTGTAACAAGTGTTAACTGCACAACTAAACACTTCAACATTACGCATAGTTTGATACTTTGTAAGACGCAAAAACACAGTTATTATTTGTCAAAATAATAACTGTGTAAATATATGTAATATATTCAAAATATAAAATATGTTCAATCTTTTTAAGCGTTGTAATTTTGCCCCAAGGCCAAAGTCATCTTGCCCTAGTACTGGGACAAGATGACGATTTGTTAAGGCTATGAAAAAATAAAAATATCTTTCATTTATTTTATTCAAAAAATTAAACGGTAATATATTTAACACTACAAAGGACTATTCTAACAGCTCATGTAAAATTGGTTTTATTTTCCTTAAAAATAAATTAATAAACAACAAAAATTGTTAGCATAGTCATCTTGCCCCCGGTCTCCCCCTACCTGTAAAGTTTTTATGAACGTAGCAACTAATTCATTTGCTCCACATTTCTCAAAAAGCTTGTAATATAATATGTTACTGCAAACAGATTTCACAATTACGTTAAACAACGATATTTTGTTGCATTTTAAATTGGATTTAATGTTTTATGGTTTACAAAGATCAGGTATAATACTTACAACATTAACTAGTTTGATTTTTGAATTACATATATTATAGTAATGTGTCAAAAGTAAAAATAAAATATAACTCTAAGTCATTGAAATTTGAAAGTACAATTTGGCATCAATCTTAATCATACAGGGTGTTCCAAGACGACCGCAGAAACTCTGCATGTCTAGATTCCTGGTTGGAAGTACATAAAAACTGCCCAAAGAAGCGTTCCGGTACGATGCATAGTTTACGAGAAAAATACGAAAAACTAAGTATGGACGTAAATGCCAGTGCAAGGAAAAAAACACTTTATTGGACACATCAACAACAGTGTACGTAAATTACGTGTAACAACAAATACGTGTAACTACGTTTGAAACATTATCGTCTGGAAAGTTATGCAAATACTGTGCGAAGTTCCTGCGGTCGTTTTGTGACACCCTGTATACACCCCTGTTGGGACATCCAGGTAGTTCTTTGTCATACAGGTAGTATTTTGCGCAACATGGGTCTTTTACATAGCCGCCAAAATATGCGACATAGTACTCGGACATACTTTGATTTTCAACTAAAAATATAAATATATTTTATATTAAAGTAGGAAATTAAGCAAAGTTTTACTACTGTTAATTCATTTTTTTGTCTTAAATTCTAGCTTATATTCAACTTTTTTGTTATTTTCTTCCGATTTAAATAAAACTATTAGAGCCGTAAAAGTCTTATACTCATTAATTGCATGGAAATTTAAGAGGAATTGTTACCTTATAAAATTCACAAAAGGAATTCTTTTTTTTAGTTCTTATTTATTCAAACTATCAAAATCCAGAGCTTTCAAGCGTCACTGAATTCCTTGTTATCCTAAAAGTATCTCAATTTAAAGTATATGATAAGGGAACGTATCAAAATTATACTTTCAACGCTTTACTGTCAATTTAATTTTTCACACGCGATTTTCTTAAAGCGTTAGCTTCAAAAACTCGTGATCCTTTTTCTAGAAAACTGTTTTATAAATTACTGTGAATTTTTCACCGCATTTTTTGTATGTTCATAACTATAACCAAGTGATTTTTTTGCTTTAGTGCATAAAATTTTTCATAAACTGCACTTTTCATGATCAGAAAAGGGCTTTTAAAAAAATATGCTAATTGTCAAAATTCAAACACAAAGATCTCTTTCAGTCTCTAGCATTAAAAGTGTCCGGGAAAAACGGTACATAAACTTTAGTTATTTAAAACAAAGGTAACTATTTTTCAGGATACCTACTCCCTATAAATAAAAAGGAAAAACACGTTTTTTTTTCCGCTCAGCTAGTATTATTTTTTAAGTCTATTTTGTACTGAAACTAGACACAATTAGTATTTAGATTCATAATCCAAATTGTCGTTGGAAGTCCTCTAGAATACTGGTTCTGAACGCTGTCATTTTTGCGCAAAGTTTATATTTACTGCAAAATAAATAAACTAAAAATACTCCCTTCAAGCATGACGTACAAAAAATGTCACATGTTCCATGCATTTCTGTGGTAAATCCATAGTTAGGACAAAACCTAACCTGGCAGCATTGTGAAGGCTACTCAGATCCTAATCACATCTTGTGAAGCTGCCAGGTTAGGTTTGGCATAGCTATAGTTTAGAGTATTATTATTAGTTCACACAAAGCGTGCAAACACTGTAAAATTTGGTTTACTTTTCTATCAACCCCATAATAATGTAAATTTTGAGAAACCTCTAAATTCTGAAATTTTAAATATGATTAAATATAGTTTTGTTATTTTTGTTAATACGCAGTTGATTGGCAACGATATGGTTGTTAGCAAGCATAGATCGCAATTTTAATTCTCTGCTTGAGTATCATAACGTGGAAACGTAGTAGAAAGATGCGGCAAAGTGCAACATTTGTGACGTCATTAAGAACATGTCTTGCTTGAAAAATCTGACATTTAAAAAATAATTAAAAAAAAAACTGTTTGAAAAATAAAAGTATTTTCGGGTCCATGGTTTTTTTTTTTTTTTTTGCTCATTCTATCCATTTCAATGACTGAAAGTAGTGCTTTTGACTAAAGGAAACCACCCCATTTTGAATGTATTTGTTAAATGAATAGTTTATGCCAACCATCAATTGCAGTAATATTACTTAATGAAAATTTTCTTCAAATATTAATCTCAACTGATCTGAATTTTGGCAAAAATATTTTTCTTATCAGTAAAACAAATGGTGATTTTGTTGTCACCGGTATAGGTTTGTTTTCATCTCTCGTTTTATACTTGGCAAAATAATATTTAGAAATTATATACTGCCTTGAAAATTTTGCATAGTGGTTAAGCATAATCATTTTAAGCATAATCATAATTTTTTTGAGACAAGGTTACTTGAGAATGTCTCAACAACGTGATTTATCGGAATCCATGGCATGACGTGGTATAGGCAGACTGGAATCCGGGCAAACACAAGGTAGTGCCACGGACGCTGTTGGAGTCACCAGTCGTGTTGTTGTAAGGCTGTGAAATCGATTCCAAGAGACAAGAAATGTTAGACGTTGACCACGGCAAGGTCGGCCATGCGCCACTACAGCAACTGATGACCGGTATATACGGTTAACAGCCTGTCGAACAGAACAGAGAATGCTACGCAGCTGCAAAGACAGTTGCTCTTGGCAACAGGACAAAGGGTATCCAGTCAAACAGTCCGTAATCGGCTTCATGAGGGAGGGTTCTATGCACGTTGCCAATGATCTGCATTCCGTTGACCCCACGCCACCGTACACGCTGAGGAAGATTAGCTGCTGAACAGCGAAATTGGGGGCAACACGGTTGGAGCCAAGTTCTGTTTACAGATGAGTTCAATTCAGTCTGGATTGTGAGACCTGACGTGTTTTGGCATGGAGTTACAGGGGAACTCGAAATAACCCCGCGTTCGTTTGAGAAAGGTCACAATACAGACGAACTGGTTGGATGTTATGGGATGGAATCAGCATGGGCGGACGTACGGATCTGCATATCATTGGGAATGACATTTTGTTGGGCCGAAGGTAGGCAGACGAGATACTGTGACCTAATGTCATCCCTTACGCTGTAGCCGTTGAAGACGCCTTTCATTTCCAGGATCAAAATGCCAGATCGCATAGAGCTCGTTTAATGGAGAACATGCTTGAAGCTGAAACGATACAGCGTATGGCATGGCCAGCGTGCTCTCCTGACCTGAATCAAATCGAGCATGCTTGGGACATGCTCGTGACGACGCATTGCTGCGCAACCAAGTCCGCCTGTTACTGTTCGAGATTGGATTGCGCTTCTTGAGGTGTGGGAGAGAATTCCCTAAAGTCAGATCGATAACCTAATTGCACCCATGGCAAACAGGTGTGCAACAGTCTTAACTGTTCGAGGAGACCACACGCCCTATTAAACCTCATGCATCATGTCTAAACAGTACCTTTTTTTTATTGTTTACATGACCCAAAGCAGAATACTTGACGATGTTCTGCAACGTAAATCATTTAACCAAAATTGTTCTGCAACTACTTCAAGCATTGTATACATAAGCAACCAACTTGACCTTTTCCAAAAATCGGGAGCCCTAAATCAAAATCGTTTCATACAGGAGGTTTACTTTTTTTTAAAGTTTTTAAAATTTCACTGTTGCTATGCATTTCTGTAGAACCGATTGAGATTCTCCAAATATATTTTTTTGCTTTCTAAGATGCATAGAAAGAATTTCACAAAAATCCGAACCAAGGTGTGAAACCACGTTTTTTTTTTGGTTAATTTTACATGGTGTGAATAAGCAATTAAAATAATGTTAATGAAGTAATGAATGAAATGAGAGTTGAGTTGGGGTACAATTAAACACTTCAAAACTTTCTAAATAGTTGAAATATTTTTAGGATTCAAAAGGATTGAAATCTCAAACAAGACATGCAATTTTCGGCGATGGACGTGTTTCAATGTTGGCATATTTCTAAAACATACGTTTATGGAGTATATTGCAGTGGAAGAGGATCGATTGGGTAAAAAATTTAAAAGCAGAATTTTAATCTGCAGAAACTGCCGATTTTCTACACATAACTTCCAACTCAAGATAGAATTTTGCTCAAAATTCTGCAGATTTCTTTAAGTTTAAACTAAATTTAAAGTTCCTGCAGATGACTAATCGAATTCAACATTTCTCGCGTACTTTCCGCCGAATTATCGTAATTTCCGAGAACGTTAGATGTTCTTCTAGTTTAAAGAAATTTGCAGAATTTTTGTCTGAAATTCTGTCTTGAGTTGGGAGATATTTTCAGAAAATTTGCAGTTTCTGCAGAAATCTGTAGAATTTCTGCAGAAAATGTGTCTGAGTTTTCCCTCTCACATTTGAATAGAATTGTACTGCAGCTTATGCATTGTTCTGTCACGTACGTCGCAAAATTCGTATTATTCTGTCTCGGGGTTTATAAGTAACCAAATTTTTTCCCTAAATCATCTTTTCATGTTTTTTTTTTCCATATTTTCAGAGAATTAAAGCTTAATTCCAAATTTTGTTATATATTTTTTTTTATATTGCGCATTAAATCGCGTGTACTATCCATTGTATGTCAATACATGGTTGTTTCGCACGGTTTTCTTCCATTTTTTGCTTGCTCCCCTAATTGTTTTGAGCAGTGTAGTATCTGAGAGATGCGTGCGCCTGTTTACTTAATTGATGCACTCAATTTCCTATTTAATTCATTAATTTACTCTTAAATATTGTGCGTTTGAAAGATGCTCCACTTTCTGTGTTAAACTTCCTATAAAAATATTGGAAATTGGCTGTCACAAAAACTTTCAAAGAATAACGCGTTTATGTTAGTAACACTAAACGCAAATAAATATAAAACTATCTCAAATCATAATCCAAAATGACAAGCTCGCTAGATTCACGAATTTCATCTGCCAGACATGTCAACATTTTATATGTTTGGAATAGTGTAACTGAATGATGCGACCGATTTTTCATGCTAGTATGCTTACCGCGCGCACTGAAGGGTTAAATTGTGGCCTGTGTAGAATAATATGTTTTCCCCCGATTATCAGTTTTTAACACCTCAAGCTTACGATATCATTTTTGCCCAAAGTTAAAAACTAAAATAACATCTTAACCTATTACAATTTCTTAATTTTGTAAAAGTATTAAACAGGCTCCATTTTAATAATATAGTTTGCAATTCCGTACTTTCATTAGCTAATCAATATAAACTGAAAATTCTGACAAGTTAGAAGCGGATTGGTAAATTATAAAATAGTTTACAACTAACAAAAAGAAAATATGTCAGATGGGATTTATGTGCTTTTCACTTCTTATCAATTTTTATAACTCATATCAAAACCGTTATTATTTATTTCACTGAACCTTGCCATTTCATTTAATGAAAAAAAAATGAGAAGGAAAAATAAAACACTTTATTAAAATGCACGTAAGCAATGCTGATGTGTCTTTAAATCTACAAGCATTTTAGCGAAGTTTAGTAATTCCATTCCAAAGTTACTTAATTTTGAATCTTAGGTTGCTTTTAGGAACTTTTAATGACCTCGGCATTAAATTTACTCATCGTTACATCTTTTCCCAAAGTAATAAATAAATACATTTTCAGTATGCTTCACAGCTTTAAACTATTAATGAGGATCCTGAAAAAAATGCATTTAATGATTTTAGAGTCATTTTACTGAACAATTACGTGTCATTTTGCTTGTAATGAAAAACCTTTCAGGACGAAGTGATTATTTTGAAAGGGATTTCCAAGAAGAAAGGGAGGGATAATAAAGGGTGAAATGGTGCAAATTACTTTAATTATTTTTATATAAAAATAAATTCACAATTTTAATTTTCAGTGTTTTTTTTTTTTTTTTTTTGGCAGAGCATACCAACTTTTTCAACTGGCAAGAAGTCTATATTTGGATAATTATAGATTTCCTGTGATAATTATAGAATATAAATAAGTATAAACTATTGCATGCTAACAAGAAAAATAAACTAATGAAAAAAAAATTCGAAAGCCTAAATGGCTATTTTTAGTGACTTTTGAAAACAAGAATAAAGTAATCAGTTCCATAAATCCTTATTTTTCAAAAAGTCTACTTTTTTGATTATTTTAGAATAACATGTATGTCTGTTTATCTTCATTATCTGTTGAATACAGTTGACTCCCACTACAACGCCATTCGACAAACGCGAAATGGCTATAACGTGAATTTTTCACAAGCAACGAATTTTAAAGTAAACGCGAATTCCTCGCTCGTAACATGAAGATATTTGGAAAGGAATCTCGGTGTTAAATGTGGGCTTCGTTAATGACTACTAAATATTAGTTTCTTGAACTTCAAGTTCCCATACCGTACTATTCTAAACATCGCTTTGTTAGTGTGTATAAATAACCATTCCACGTTTTTCAATTATTTTTAAGTTCCAAATATGAAAAGTGATGCAATATACAGTTAAGAAACGGTTTAAAATAGTTTGAAAGATGTTTAGAAGTGTTTTAAAGTAATTGGGTATATTAATAAACACTTCGTATCCATACTATTTTCCTCAACGCAAAATTTCAGTTTACGCGAAAGGTCTTGGAACACATCACTCGCGTAGGTCGGAACTCGACTGTATGTGTTTCCTCACAAGTTTTAAGAAAACTTTCTTTATTAAAATGGAGTTTTACATCTTAGCATGATCGCGTTTAAAAAAACGGTATAATTCGACACACAAATGAGATAACTCTGAGGTTATATATTTAATGCACGAATTTATTTATTCATTTATTTATTTATTAAAAGTATTGCTCACTACAAAAAGAATCAAGTTACAGTGGCAACAATAATATAAAAACTCAAATAAAACAAATTACATATTTAAAATATTGAAACATTAAGACCTAAAATTGTAAAATGACAAGTTAAAAATATCTAAATCCCGACAATGAATGTTAAAGAAGTTATAAAATTTAAAAAGAAAAAAATTATCAACATAGTTCCGTCTGGTAAAAAAAATAAATAAAAGAAGAATGACTACTAAGAGTCCTACTTGGGACAGCAGTTTGTATCGAATTAATAATATCTGAGCAGTCAATTAAATTATGTAGAACCTTATAGAAAAAAGAAGGCATAAAAGTTCACTGCGTGATTTAAGAGTGGGAACATTATAAATATTACATAAATGACCATAAGAATAAGTTTAAAAAATCTTGATTATTAGTTCTATGACACTTTAACTTTTCACTTACTAATGTACATCTACTGTAATTGCTAGGAATCTAGAAACATACATCTTATAGATATAATTAAAAATACAGTTTTTTAAAACAGTAAATGTCGGCTTTGCAGCACCAAAATTGAGCTCTGTTGAATTGGTAATTGTTATTTTTAAAAAACGGGCAACTCAATTTATTCTATTTGCAAAATTTAGGTGGTAAGGTTCAATTAACGTAAGCCATTTTCCATTTACACATTTTCGAGCCTCTCGAATGAATTTAATGTTTAGTGCTTTTGTTAAATTATTGTGTTCGACACCATTGATTTTCTTAAATCGATTTCCCATTTTAAGATGAAAGGCATGCGAACAGCAACTAAAATTACTTAACTTTACTTACTTACTCTTTAAACTATCAATTACAATCATCTTCTTCATTGAGTCGTCCGAAGAAGTAAGTTGCTTACCCAATGCATTGTTATCATCTCACCACAAGCATATTTCATTCTTTAACAGGAAATGTGAAAGACACTATCTGTAGACATGGCTTTACTATATAATTACTCGGTTCATTTCAGATGTTTTAATCACTGTACAAAGTAATAAGATTCATTCATCTATCAAAAGTAAAATCTGGGCCTTCTGAAGAGCAGACGGCGCCCGGGGCGAAAGTTTCCTGGCGGCCCCCTCCCCCCTATACACACAGAAAAATCAAGTTAGTCATAACATCAGTGCATAATAGCTACTTATTTTTTTTACATATTAATGAACAGAGCATTCAATGGGCTTTGCATAATACAAATTAAAATAAAAGCAATGAATCTGCTTCGAATATTTATGAAACATTAATCCCCAAAAACTTTTTGAAAGAAGGGAAATGTTGAAAATCCAAACATTTATCTAGTAATATGTTATTCCACTAGATAAAAAATAAACAATCAAAAGTGAGTTGGTTGTTCATATTGATCAAACTAAGAACACGAATAAATAATTTGCTGATTATAAATAGAAAATGTATTTATCGAAGTAAATTACATTAAAGTTAAATTTCGATCTGGACTCATCCAATGATTCTTTTCAAGAGTTTTTTAGTTTTTCTTGTACCAACTTAATACTAGCTTTCATATATGTTATGAGCAAAGCTTTTATTCTTTTGCATCAAATACTTGTAAGTTTTATGGAGAAGCTCACAAATACTCAACGACATCGAAAATCGCTCAGAACGGCGTTTTTGGATTTCTAATTTCGAAAAATCACAGCCCTAATATTGCAAAATATGGCCTTAGAAATTGCATTTTAAGACTTGAGTTTGAGAAAATATTCGTGCAAGGGTCCTCATGCGGCCTTTCTTTAATATCACAAGTAATGGATTTTTTAAACAACACTTACAAAAAAATTAAGTTGATCAGCCCCTGAATGTAAAACACTGCTTAAATTTTTTGAACCGTAATTTTCAACAATTTTCCTGGGAAATGCTCCAGATCCTCTTATCCATAAAATCTTCAAAGTTTGTTTAAAGTTGCGTTTTTGAAACTTCAGTTTCGAAAACTTGCAGGGGGAGAAGGAATTGATTTCAATCTATTTAAAAAAAAAAAAAAAATATCGGAAAGGGTCTCTGAGCCCTTTCCGTAACGTCAATAAACATCGCCTATTATCACGTTTTTAATGCTAAAATTGCGTTTTTAAAACTAAATGCTCAAAATCTTGACCGAACAACTTTTGTACTTTTTACCTAACCGATCAATTTTTTTTTTTGTTTTTGTTTTTTGAATGTGTTCTCTTAAAACTTTTTTATGGTAACGTCACTGCACGCAAGGGCAGAATTAAAGCAAATTTGGTGAGTACTAGACAAAGGAGAAGAACCTTTTGTTTGATTCTAAACAGTTATATTCCCAGATATTGTATCTGCTTCAATGATACAAAGAAAACGAATGTTTTGGAGACTTAAAGAGAGAGAGGAATAATTTCGTGCCCTAGGAAAAAATAGAGAATCATTACAATGATTCCGTATTTTTTGTGTCTATGATACATGAAATGAGGGGGCGCCGCAAGGCACCCCTAATTTTATACAATCGGGGCATTTTCTACGATGAGGGGCGCCGCAAAGTGTCCCTCGTGAAAATGTCGTTTTCGTGTGAATATCGTCGTGTTCCGTCAAACTAGGGGCGCCTTGCACGCCCCCCCTCATTTCGTGGCGCCCGGGGCGATTGCCCTGCTCGCCCTCCCCCCCGTCGGGACGGCCTTGAGTAAAATATTACTTCAAAATATTCTTTTCTAGTTCCATTTGTTTTAAACAATGATTTGATTTAAACAAATTTTTGGATTTTTTTAAAATTGCAATAAGCCCTTTTTAAATGAGTTTTATTTTTTTTCCAATGCCTAATTTACAAAACTGCAACAATCCTTTAACGTAAATTTGCATGACGAAACTCGTTAGTTAGTAAGTAAATTATTAAAAGAGCAAAGCAGAAACTTTCGTAAATGAAAAATTACACCAGCGTGAATTTCTAAATCATGTATATAGCATCATCTGTTTGTAATTCCACTATAGTTTTCAAAACGAAGAACAAAATATTGAGTCATAAATAATATTCTTCAAACATCTAGTCTTGCAAAATGTGTACGCGTTGAATTTAAGTAGGTAAGAGAAATAAGTACAATGCTAAAGCAGCGGGACGCAAAGGAATAAAATTATGAAGAAATATTTTTAGAGAAGCAGTAGCAATGATCGAATCATTATATTTTCATTTAAAGTGTTTCGAAATCACGCTGGATAATGCTTTCACCATAATCTTCACTGGCAATATTAAAATGCTGAGGAATAAACTATTTATCCTATAGTTTTGGGAAAAAAACAGGAATTTTTTAAATGCCGGTTGTAACTCAAAAAAAAAAAAAAATAAAATAAAATAAATAAATAAATAAAATAAAATAAAATAAATAAATAAATAAATAAATAAATAAAATAAAATAAATAAATAAAATAAAATAAAATAAAATAAAATAAATAAATAAATAAAATAAAATAAAATAAATAAATAAAAAATAAATAAATAAAAAGAAAATCTATTTGAACACGTAACTAAAACGAAAGGCGACGGACATTTAGAAAAAATCTGCATGCAATGTTACGGCATTGTGTTTCACAGAAATTGAGTGACATTCATATTATAAGACATAATAAAAAATACTGTTCGTCGCCCCTCCCCTCTCGATTAATTAAACACTGTTGCCAACTAATTGCTAGTGAATTATTGCATATTTTCAAAGTACATGATAAATTATATCTCAAATACCTTTAAACTATTGCAGTCAGTTTGCTGAGTATTCAAATCATAACGAAGCAATATCTGCAATTTGTGCGATTTTGGCGATTCAAAAACACACAAACACTCCTATTGCTAAAAACTTTTTTTTTCAGAGTTGGGTATATTCAGCATTTGGTAACTTTATTTTGATATATTATATATATATATATATTTAAAATATATGTTGTTTCATGGACTAACTATAACGAGTTTTATTACGTATTTATTTCCATAATATGATCTAATCACATGAAACAATTTAATTTTTCTCCATCTTCGTATAAGACCAGATAGCTAAAAATCCTCTATCTGTTAAACTGGATAAGTGAACCTTTTAGTGTACATATTTATTGCAGCAGGAGAGGTATAGTCTACAGTCAAATAGAGTACAGACAATATATGGGCTATTCAGAACTCCTACAGGATTTGATTAAGTTCAAAAGACATGACTGCGTTAATTTGAAAATAAGTGATTTTTGAATTGACGACAGTTTTATGATGCTGGGTTATGGACAGTCAGAATGTGTGTAACTCCACATAAGATTTGTTAAGGGAGTAATGTTTCATACGTGAACCAGTGGTATCGTGGTGCATGAACAACAGTTATTGAAAAAGAAATTTCTATTAAATACGCTTGAAAACTTTTTACTGATATAACGAGGCATCAGAAGGGGGGTAGGCACTTTCAACAAAAATAAAATGCAATGTGGGCTGTAAAACTTGATGGCACAGGATCTTAAAAGATTACTAAACATGATAACCTAAGTAGTTAAAAAATATCTGCACAACACAGTAGGTATAAAAAATGTTATTCCATACAAATTTGCAACATATTGCTGATATTTTTTTCGAAATGTTACAGAATTTATATTTCAACAGAGAAACCTGTAAATTTATGGACGCAAAGCGGATTTGTTTTACATCATTGTTTTAACTGCACTAAAATGGGGATTCTCAGAACTTCTAAAACACGTGTCCTTAAATTATTATGGCATTTATCATTGCTTTTCCTAATAACATGAGACCCAAGGTCTGTAGGCACCAGTCTTAAACAATTCTGAGATCATTTGAAATGAACGAAAAATGTATTTAAGCACAATTTTATTTAAAACAAAAGTCCTACATTGGAATAAGGCCTCATCAAAGGGAAAATTGAAACCAGGGGGGTCTTTAATCGAAATTTCCTCGCTTTTAAAAAGTAGCAAAACTCTTTATACATTACATCTTTTGTTAGAAATAAGATATATGAGTAGTTATTCACAAACCGAACTTGAGCTACTACTTCGCGTTTTTCCTTGCATTCCTCTTGATTTGACGATACAAAGACCTCATGCTGAAAAACAAAACAATAAATGAATTGAAAAAAAAAAAAAACCAACAGCATTAGAAAAAGGGGAAAACAAAGTTATTTTTAAACTATCAAGCACAAATCGATGTTTTTACAAACGTTTATGGTACTATTACTATATACTCTATAAATAAAAAAAGAGCCGTTAGCATTTCACAAAAAAACAAATCAACTTCTTCGTTCAAAACAAGAATAGCGTTTCATTTTAAAGTGTGAAGAAGGAAATGGAATTTTTGAATTGGTAAATGTAATCAAACAATGCGGCACGTAGCAAACATGGGAACAGAGAGTTTTTGCATTAAAGTGGTTCTTAAGATATAATTTAAAATTCCACACAGCAGAAAGAAAATGCAATTTTATTCACTTTTGACCTTTTCTAATGTAAAAAAAAAAAAAATTTGTACTTGAAGAATATTTTCCTTTAAAGTATTGTAATGGAAAGGAAAGAAAACCGTTTCTTGTGAAGTCATTTAAAAAAAGGAGAAAATCCAACATGTTCATAATTATAGATAGCATCAGATATTTTGAGATTGTAAAATAAAGTCTTGTTTTATTTATATGTTTAATAGTTTGTGGTTATGCTGTTATTTTCCAGGAGTAGTGAAATATTAGTGATTAATGACACTAAATAAAGGTTTTCTTTTGCCAGAAAAGTATTGCTATTGTAAGGAATTAATTATTTTTAAAATAGTTTTTACAATTAAATTGTTATATAACAGTTATGTCAAATATGTGTCTTTCATCTGACAGAGATGGAAAACTATAATTTAAAATCGCGTAATAGTGCCTAGATATTAAATTTAAAATGAACATTATGGTTAATAAACTTACTTTAAAAACCATTTACAATAATTAAATTTTATTAATCTCCGATAACCGAAATTTATACAATACACTTCCTTATTTAATATTATTTCCACGCATTTAAAATCCATCAACATCAGACCTCGTAATCAAGGTATGATAATGTATGGAAGAAGTTAATTTATTATATAGCTGCGTTGTGATTTAATATCAAGGTTCTGTTAACCATGGTGCTTTTAATTGCATCATTAATAAGTTACTAGAGTTAATCATCAATCGTAGAATTTAGTACAGAACCTAATTGATTCCTATACTTTCAAATACACGAATATTTGTTAGCTTCTTTGAACCATAATGACTCGGAATAATTCAGTATATAACTCTGAAATATATCCAATTTGCTACATTAGAAGAATAACTTGAATATTAGACCAAATAGTAAGAATACTTTCTTGGAGTAGTTTGGGTATTAATTCTGTATTTCAAGCTGGTGCAGTGCACACCTCCTCAGGAATATCAGGTAGTAATTATGTACTTAGATGTGCATATTCTTTAAATTAAATTAGCACAAACTCCACTACCATTGTAAGTTAATATATCATAAAATAGAGTTGTTTCAAACATATATCCGAGCTTAACTACATATTGCTTTCCAGTTCCAAGACCTCCAAATGTCTTTTAGTGTACTTTTTATTAAATATGATCAAATGTTGTTATATATGTACATTTTTCCTATAAGCCTTAATTAACGAGTGATATGCAACAAATCAAACTAGTCTTTGATGATATGGTACATAGGCATGTACGCGTGGTTTAGTACTATAAACTATTTAGTATATTAGTTAGTTCATATATCCAAACTATTTATACTACATAAAATATCAGAAACTAACAAACCTCTGCTTTAAATTAAAAGGTCAGAAACGAATGATGCAGTTGGTCTTCATTTTTTACTTTTAATGAATAATCAATAACTGCATTACACTCAATTGCAACAATACGTAGGGAAGACTGGGGATATTTCAACCCCACTTTGGGTTTCAATTTTTTTCTCTGTTGGAAATTATCAGTTTAAAAAGAAAGTACATGAACAAAGGTAATTTTTTCCTGTCTTCAACAGTATTTTTTTATTTGAATTTAAAAAGATAGTTATGCTAAAATACTTTTTTTTTAATAATTTCATAAAGGGATCATGTATCCGCACATCAAAGGATACAGAATCCCTTCATGGGGCAACATGATCCCACTGAGAAAATACATGGAATTTTCATTAGATCAGCAATTTATTTATGGATTTTAGTTTTCTACATATTGTTTCTATAAAATATTTCTGATTTTCTATATTAGATTATAACAATGTGAACACAAAATAACATTGTTTTAAATTCCACTAGGATATTTGTAAACACACACACACACACACACATCTTAATTGAGCTTATGGTGCTTTTGATCAGTTACTTATTCTCCAATACAGTTGTGAACAATATGTTTTATAAATAAAACTAACATTTTTTTTTAAAGTAGTAGCGCAATGAAGCTAAAATTACAACAAATAAAAAAAATAGGATGACAAGCGTAAAAATCAACTTCTTTGCAATAATAAAACTAAGAGTTTTATCAATGGAATTAATTTCAAAAAAAGAGGGAAGAAAAATGTAAGCATCAGTGTACTTATAAAAAAGAAAAGAAAGTCTAGTATACGTTTTCAAAACCTAAAAAGTCAAATGCAAACAATTCGCTTGTTATAGTTCTAAAAGTTCCGCTCCACCCAACGGGATGTATGTGCAGCTTAACACATTTGTCAATTTTTCAGGAAAAATAGCTTGCTTAGCATATTACCTTTTCGCTTTAGAAAACTTATTTCAAACTCTAGAAATCCAACTATGCATTATATCCGCTACTGGGTATACATAATGGAAAACTCCTTTTTTTGATGCAAATCTAACTAAAGCTAAATCTTTTTTTTTTCAGTCAAACAAAGATATGACATCTATTTCAACTTTTTCAAGCTCATTTGGCTGATCAGAACATAATTTATCAGTAAAATTAGTTTATGCTTAGATGTTTGAAGTGTTATGTGTGTTACAAGTGTAAACTGATACTTTAAGTGTTTAGGGTCATTCCATAGAAATGTCAACTTCAACCTCAGAAATTTTTTTTCCACAAAGCCTTAATTGTGACCTATCATTTCATTCAGCATACTTTCTAGTACATAAATCCAGTAACAGTTTGCAAAATTTTCATTCCGTGTTTTTCTTCTGGCTTAAAACGTGCGAGGTTGTAGAAAAGACGTAGGATGCGCAAAAAACATGCGTCTACGTTTTCTTGTGTAATGTAAATTTTTTTGAAAATTTTTAAAAGAACTATGTTTATTCTAAATGAATAGATGTTGGCCCAATAAAATTGACTGTTCTTTTTGCATGCATTATAAGATAAGTCTTTTAATTAGTTTGGTTATTTCACTGAAAATATTTACGTTACGTTAGTCACGAAAATGTACTATTTTCTGCTTAAAAACTAAACTAGATGATTGAACCAAACAGCACTTTTTATTTTCTTACATTTGTGTCATATCTACTTAAAAAGTGCAAAATATTCATTTCAGTATTGGTAGATGTAAAATAATTAGTGTGACTAACGTAACATTTGAGCTGTGACTAACGTAACGGTTTGCATGTAATTAACGTAACACTTTAAAAATGACTGCTAATATTTAAAATTTATTTAATTTAATGTAATTTTTCTTGAACAATTTTGAATATGTAGGCATTCTATATTGATTAAAAAAATAAAGGGTTAAAAATACCACTAATATTACATTGTAGACCTTCTGTTTGCTTAGAAAAATACTTTTTTAAAGGTCTTTATGAAGATACTTCCAATTTAAAGAATATATTAAAAAAGAAAAAAAGTGAGTAAAGCAAAATGAGTACTCTGCTGAATGTGCATTCAACACAAGAATCCAAGCTTAAGAATTAAGATAATAGAAATACAGTCTTAACAAAGAAGAACGTCTCTATTTTTTAGAAAATACATCTCCACCTCGTATTAAAATGAAGTAATGGCTGCTCGTTGGAAAACATTTGAAGATGTTACATGATACAGTGACAATAAGCGCTTCTGTCATATATTTCAGAAAATGCAAGCATGATCATTTAGAAATTCAAACATTTTCGGTGATATCTGGAATTAAAATGCATTCTGATAAAACGTTCGAATATTTTTTTTTCAATATTACATTTTAATTCAAAGGGATGCGCAACACTATTCGTTTGATGAATCAGTAAACCTTAAAAAATAATATGCCATTGAAAAGTACTACGGAGTTTCTTATAACGATAACTAGTATATCAGCAGAACACTAGAATTCAGAGAAATTACCAACTTGCAAAAAGTTAATTTTTTAAAAGAGAGATATTCAGGATTTAATTAGACCAAGAATGATGTTATTCAGTTTGTAAAAGCAGTGTTTTTATTTGTTTTTTTTTTCGCGCATTCAAATTGAGTTAATTGAACTGAATCCTTCCATTCAATTTCTTATACTAATATAGAAAAAAAGAAAAGAAAAAAACATAATACAACTCAAAGAAGGTTCCTAAAAAATGTAAAAGTAATATAAGAGCAAGAAATTAAATATAAAAGGTTTTTTATATGCATTCATTGCTTTTTATTCGATGGTTACGTTAGCTACGTTACGTTAGTCACACACAGTTTTTCGGAAAAGTACCATTTAGGGCCAAAAAAAGAGTCGTCTGTAACAAATCTGTAGTACGATTTTAAAAATAGATTGTTTACCTCTTACAAATATATCGGCCAACTTTAAATGTCTGCGTAAGTTTCAGAAAAAAATAACTCGTAACATAAGCATTGTTTCTCATGGTTGCAAAAATGTTACGTTAATCACGATGCATTTTTTGGTGAAAAAACACCTGCTAGCGTTTATTTTGCTTCAAATTCTTAGTAGAAAAAAAAATAGTTACCTTGTAAATTTTAGATCTGCATATTAAACCAAAACACATTTATTTTTACTCCCGGTGTGAGTAAAAAGAGTTTGAAAATCAGCTGCGAATGTTACGTTAGTCACTATGGAATGACCCTTTAGCATATATTTACTGCAGTGATTGTTTAAATCTGTCACTCATACTATGATAAATGGTATTATGTTAACATGGTTTTGAATGTTTAAATTTAATGTCAACTAATGAAAACAAGTTATATTATTTTCATTGTGTTTATACTGTTGTTAGGATACTTGATCCCTGCGATCATGTATCCCTCTAAACAAAGGAATTAAGTATCCCTAATATGCGATTTTTACAAACATACTTATTCTATTACTATTAACAAACAGTGGTAATTTCCTAAATATATGCCTAAATTATTAAAGAGTGTCTACACTTTAATATTACACTTTGAGTTTTCTTTTAAGTTGTATATAACTGATAATGTGAACTTCAGAATGTTTTCCGAAAAGAAGTTTCCCCTGACACATTCGAACAACCATTTCTTGAGCATAAACAAAATGGCTGAAAACAAAAGCAAAATGTTACCAGTTTTTATAAACAAGTATAACTTGAATATAATTGTCAGGTTTCATATCTCTACTTAATGGTTTTGGTACATTTTTGGCTGTGGAATCATGTATCCCCAGGGATCAAGTATCCCCAGTCTCCCCTACGTCAAACTACAAAAATTCAAGATTATATTTTTATTTAATACAAAACATCAGTAATACATACCACTTGTGGAAAAAAAAGAATTATTTGATATATTATGTTTAAAAATATTTACATAGCTCATAATAGAATTCAACTTGAGTAGAATAAAAACATTAGTATATCTTTTCAGACAAAGTAAATAGTTCATATTAACACAATTTTTTATTTATTTAAATTTTTCACCGACAAATTCAATCGACTCTTTTGTCACAGATTGGTTTCACAATTTTAAAAAATACTGCTGCAAATTGCATTTTGAATATTGCTTATTTTGAAATATTGCAAAAAAAAAAAAAAAAAAAAAAAAAAAAAAAAATACATGTTTTTGAGATTTACTAATAGATTGTTCCATAATTGTATAAATTGCTTGTTTTAAGCAAAATAACTATAATGCGAAAAGAAAAAGATGTTAAGGCTGGAGAAAACCACGTAACAATATTTTTTTAACATGCTGTACATGTCTTAGTCATGTCAATTATGATAAACAGTTAACCGAATACCTATATAAGTAAACTAGCTGTACCCGACGCGCGTTGCTACGCCAACAAAAAAATACATCATCATGCTGATTTTCATGGCAATCGGTTGAACAGGGCAGAAGTGACTACTCTGCAGTGCCATCTGGTGGCGAGTGGTTTCAATGAGCATACTATGCACCTTCTCCGTGGAAAAATACATATATATATAGCAATTTTCATAATAATCGGTCCAGGTATCAAGTGAAACCGTGACTATACTCAAATTTTGTACTCACGCAGTTTGCAAGATCAATCAATCGCTAAAAATATCAAATAGAGAAAGTTTTAAATCCTCCCCGTTGCATGAAAAGCCATAAAACAATAAAGAAAGAATTTATTTGTTCAAAGTCAAGAAAAATGGCAACAGTTAACTTCTTATCAATGAGATCTTTCACGCGAATTAATTTCTGCAGCCGATAATTTTATTCGTATTTATCCAATGGATTCTGACTTAAATTGGAATAAAAAAGGAACTATTGATCGGATTTTTTTCGAACTGGTCTATAAACATTCCCAGTACCAAAAATAACAAACGGTGAAAGTTTCAGAAAAATCTGCCGGGTAGTTTTTGACTTCATGGATGACATTCAGACAAACATTCATTTTTATATATATACAGTGGCTCCCAAAAGTGTTCGTACACCTACGACTTTCAACGAAATAGGCCCAAATTCATTGGTTAGAATTAATGTTTCGGAATAGGTATTTAATTATAAGATCTATGATCAACTTTTAACAAAACTACATGAAAACTTTTTAAAAAATATTAAAACTTAATTTTTTAAAAATCAAAAACCAAAAAGTGCCGGTAATTTTATCTCACAAAAGTCTTCGTACACTTTATAAAATGTCTATATATTATTGAATAATCTAACTTTTGATTAAGTTATTAATTAGTAGAATATCATACAGTATTTATAGCACCTTTTCTGGGAATCGATTTCATTCTTTTTCTTTCTTTTTTTTGCGTAATTTCTCAGTAAGTGTTCAACCACACTTCGAGTCTCACTGTTTCTAGCTCCATTTTCGTCTTAAAGCTCTATTTTCGTAATCTAGCGTCCAGATATCTCTAAATACGTTACATTAAGTTAAAATCTGGAGATTGAGGGGGTATATACCAAATTTAAAGAAAATTTTCGAGGCACTAGACGCAAACGTTGAAAACCGTGTGCTTCTTATCGTTATCTTGATAAAAAACAAAGTTGTTTCCAATAACCAAATTTTTGGCTAAGAGTTCAAAATTGGTTTTTAAAATATTTAAAGGAGCAGCATGATTCATTATTTCATCAAAAAATTCCAAACTACCAACTCCTGATGCTGATATGCACCCTCACGCTAAAACACCTCCACCGTCCTGATAAACTGATCCAAATAACTTCTTAAGATTAAGTTCCTAATTTTTTCTTCCACTTACAGTTATACAACAATTTAACCAAAAATGTTAAATTAATGTTTATCTGTAAGTAAGACATGATTCTAAAACGATTTTAGCTTATTTATCATTGATTTTGCGACGAAAAGCGTAAGCTTTGTTTTACGCACGACCAAGAAAATTTCTGCGGGAAGAGGTCCCATTTATTCCAGCTAATCAGAGAACTTGGCGAACAATTTTAGGTGAATATTAAATGTAAAATGTTTCATTTAACTCTGCAGAAACTTTTACAGCACTCAAATGTGTATTTTTCATAATTTTTTTAACTTTAAATCTACGATCACGTTTTGTCAACTTTGCCTGTTGACCTTTTCTTACCTTGTTTTCGGTCCGTTTTCTTTCTTTAAATTATTTTATCAAACACTTTACAATACAAACAAATAAATTAACTAATTTAGAGACATTTCAAACCAATTTACCACTACTGTTGGGAAAAAATTCAAATTTTGAATGGTGTTTGCTGTTTTTTACGAATACCAGCCTTTTTACAGTAATAAGCACACTATTAAGGAATAAATAAACAAAAAATTAAAGCAAAATGACTTATAAGGGTCAACACAATGCAAAAATATTAATAAAACGACATATGATAATTTTAATCATGAATTTATTCGAAAATATTTGAGTGTACGATGACTTTATTTCTCTGTCTCTTCGTTTTCTGACGCATTTCGAAAAAAAGATCCGTCAATATTTTGAAAAAAAACAATGGGTTGTATTTAGAATGACATAGGAATGATGTGAAAAAATATTGGACTTCATATTCGAATTCAGTTTCGAGTTATTTTGGTTTTACTAAAAAATTTCAAAGTGTACGAACACTTTTGGGAGCCACTGTAGGTAAAATAATACTGCAAAACTCTAAAAAAGCAAAGAATTGCATTATATTTATGACAGAGGCTTTTAACTTTTTTCCTTAGAATAAAAAAGGTACAAAAAATTAAATATAATGTACTTTAAGCACTAAAAAGAGGGGAAGAAATCATTTTCTTTTTTTTTTTTTTCGTCAAATATTTCAGAGGCTCTTTCAATGCAAGAAGGAGCAAAGTGACGTTCACAAATCTGAAAATACAGATATAAATTTTAAAAATTTTACACACACACACCCTCATTGTATTATTGTGTCGTTCTCAAAATAAGGTGGAATTTTGGACTTCAATTAATTAAAATTATTTGTTAGGCTTTCTAGATTTGTTTTAACTCGATATATGTTTGATTTGTTATTGTTGTAAAGAAATTTCGTGGTAAGAATTAAAAAAATATTTTACGTGCTATAAAGCAATGCATTTGCAAATTCGTGCACACTATTTTTACGCGATTCAAAGATAATTATACAATATATTACTGAAATTTTACTTGCAGTAACTTAACAAAATGTAATCATAAAGAAGTATAGAGCTTTAAAAATATAGCGCTGCTATCGTTTAAGTACATACACACGCTACGATTCGCGTTAATGTTAACTCTTACGGAATTAGGCTTGGAAAAACATGCCTATAAATCAAATTCAAAACATTTCCTACACACTTCTTAAACTATTTTTTAAATTAGCAATAAGAATACAGAAAGATATGATTCTTACCTGTTGAGTTCCTTAATTATCAGGGCGTCAAATCGGATCACACTGCCGGTCCAACGGCCATCCTTTTCAAAAAAAAACGTGCACCGGAAGGTATTTGCTTCGCGTCGTGAACTGCGACTGGAAAAATCTCGCCCCCTTCCGATGACGTAGTAGCCCTTTCCGCTTTCAGAAGCGAGGCCTTTCATCGAGAAGGCGGTGGTTTAACCTCCTCGAGGTTAAACCACCGCCGTACCGGTGGATTCCCTTTTATTTTCAACATTATGCTGGAAAAGGGTGAATGTGTTATACATAGTTACCTTAAAACTGATAAGTCATACGCATCTGTAGAACACAGGAGAACTCTGAACCGTGTTCTTGCAGATGCCTTGCGACAAAAAAAAAAAAAAAAAAAATCGTACAAAATTTGTCAAACACAGTTATCACATCCTGAGTCTGCAGTTTCTTTCTTATTAGAACTCCTAAGTAAAGAATAGTAAATAACCGAACCCTGAGGCAGATGGCTGTCTGGTATATTGCAAGTAGTTCTGTCTTTGCCCTAAAACGCTTGCTCTAACTATGATCTTATTTCAAAAATGAACTCACAATCTGATTCTGAGACCCAACGACAGTAAAATAAAACTTTCTTTTTTAAATAAATCTATAAAATGTCGTTAAATAAAACGAATATTTTAAACTCGAAAACAACACAAAGGTTAAGTATAAAGAAGAAAAAAAGAAAATATTTACCATCATATTTTGAGGTAAAAACATATGTTGGCAAAAAATGTTGTTTTCTTCAGTGTACATAAATCTACTGAAAATAATGCGTCTTCCGCCTGACATACATCAGGACTATTTTTCATTAATGTAAAATTCTTTTTGAGTCTCATATATCTGCGGAAACGTTATGTTTGAGTTTTTGTGCTGCTGAATGTTATGCGGATATCATACGAGTAGATTTGGCTTAAGGTAGGAACTACGTTAAAAATAATTGATTGGTTTTAACTCTACATCTGGAACCGTGTTATTTTTAATTATTTATTATTTCTCTTTGCATATTTTATTAATGTTTACAATAGGATCAAGTTAATAGGTAATAGTATAGTTAATAGTGTAGTAGGTTATATAAATTTAAACTCTACTGCTACAGTAAAAATGGTAGATGACAAAACTCTCAGGATGCCAAAAAGTCAACTGTTTTTATTTTTAAGTTGCACAAGAATCTGAAATAAAATTATGACATTATTGCGTAAGGAGCATAAAAAAAAGTCAAATGAATAACCATCATAGCAATATAGTGCTAAGTAAAACAATAGAAAAGATGTTGATCATTCGACATCATGCGTGAGTTTGAATATTAAATTTTTCATCGTAATTGTGTAATTTCTGACTCTATTTTTAAATTTCTACTATTAGTTCACAGTCTATACTATTTAAATGTATCTTATTCAAATCTTGCAACTCAATTTTTTCGCACTTAATTTGATCGGATTCTTTTGAAATTCCGCATGTAACCTTAAACCCGAAGACAATGCAATATTCTACAATCAATTTAACTAACTATTACTTATAAGTTAAACCTAATTTTAATCAACATTTTTGTATAAATTCTCTAATATAAGAAAAATATGCTCTCAAAAATTAAAAGTAAACATCAAACGAAACCCCTGATTTTTCTGCAACAGATAAAATTTGTTCCAATGTAATTAGAAAGTGAATTATGCTTAAGTGTAGCTGGGCCTTTTGCCGTTAATGAACCACAATTTCATGATAAATATACACAATAAAGAATGAAAATTAAAAACAAATAGTGTAGCATGTGGTCTATTCATGGCAACCGGTTGCTATGGATGTACCATCGAGTTTCCATCGATGGACCACATTCTCAAATTAAAAAAAAAATAATGCGCAACTTACAAATATTTATAACAGGCGATCAATCAACACTAGACTTATTTTCTAAAATGTTTTGTTTTCGGATATGACGAACATTAAAAAAACCCCAGTACTCACACAACACACAGCTGTTGTCATCACACCTCGTATAACTTGAACTCAAAAATAACAAAGAACTTATTTACTATTTTAGTAATGAAACAGAAGATTAGGTCTCAAACTATCAGAGAATATAGTACTAACAGACTTTTTATCTTAATTAATTCTGTGGAAAAAGTTATTTTTCTCAGCATCTTGAAAAGTCAATTCCCTCAATTTTTCGGAAGTAATTCTAAAAACTTCTTCCCTAGTTTCAAAATATGATTCACTAATTACATTTCTATTTCGGAGGGTTTATCTCCTAAATATCTAACAAGTGGTTAAGTTAACAACAAACCGATTTTTATCTTCCATGCGATTGTATAAAGTTGCTTTCAGGACTCGAAGTGTCGGTAGGCTTCGTTAAGGTCTATACCACTATTTCTGTAAGCTACTGTAGCACGTTACATGCTCTCACTTGTTCACTGGCCTTATTTTACTAGTTTTTGCATATTTCTTTAACAGCAAAAGTATTTGAAACTGCGCAAAATAATGTTTTAAATTTTAATCATTTTTTTTTTAAATTGAGCTGAAGTTATAATAAAGTAAAAGAATTTTCATGAAATACTGATAATTTTTTTTTTCTATTATTATCATTCTTATTTTTATACAATTCAGCAATTTTCAAAGGTAATTGAGCCGAAGTTTGGAAATATTTGCGATTTTCCATGAATGAACCATTTTGTCAGGTTGTCCATTCGTGAAAACACCTAGCGGTTCAATGATAGTAACTGCGTCATTTTGAATATTCTTATAGACGAATGATAGTAACTGCGTCATTTTTGAATATTCTGATGACTTTTATGTTTCATCATGACGAATCATGATGAAACATAAAAAAATGGGGAATTGTACTTGAAAAAGCACTCTTTAAAGTCAATGTGCTCATTTAATTGATCAGTTATATTAAAAGCATGTTATAGCTAAATGAAAATTTCAAAAAGTAGTAAGATAATGGTAGAAATCTTATCTGACCGATTATCAATACAATGAAGTAATTTTAGTTAATTGACGACTCTGCAGTAGACTGTTTTCAGGCAAAAGAAGGTACTAAAACTAATCGCGCGTCTGCACAAACTCTGGTACGGGAAATATCTTCGCGGTCTAGTCATGGAACCGGTTCATTGACGGCAGCCTTCACCTATGTATATATATTACATTTTTTAATTAGCTGAGGATTATGTTGCTTGCTTTTGTGCGGGAAAGGAGTATGATAGAAATCATATGGTGTTGACAAAATTTAAAATAATTGTTCTTGTGAATCTGAAACATGCTGAAAATATTTGTTTTACAAGTTTAAGCTTCATTAAATTGAATCTCGATCATTTTTAATATAATTAGCAAAAATTGGATTCTAACAAATAATAATTGTGACTAGATGGGAAACAAAGATTCTAAATGAAAAATGGTACGTGTATCTGCAGCTGAGTTTTCAGAACAATGAAGTTTAGGGTGTGGTGGGGTAAAATGGTCATAAAATCGTAGGTTTTCAACTTAGGTGAATAATAAATGCAACAAATTCTTAAAACACTTCAACTTTTTTTTTTTGTTAATTTACACTGCATTATTAAAGAACACGGCACATTGAATTTTAGGGAGAAAAATATTGATTTTAGTAGTTTTATAGAACTTTCTTTTCCCTATGTTTTTATGATAACTTTACCCCATGGGGTGGGGGAAAGTGGTCATAGCATGGGGTAAAGTGGTCATAGATAAAAATAGATGCAAAACCACTATAAAGAACCGTAATACTTGCATATTTCAGTTGTTTTTATAGCTACAAGTATATTCACGAGTGCATGCGTGTATACACGAATATATACGTGTCATGTTATACACGAGTAAACACGTTCTATATGAGTAAGATACATGTATACATGCATGCACGTGCCTACTCAAGTATATACGTGTATATACGAGTATATAAGCATGTATACGTGATTACCTACAGGAGTGTATTCGTGTCTACATGAGTACATACCTGACACATGTATATACGTGTCTCGTACACGTACGTGTCACGTGTATATACGAGTATATACGCGTATAAACGAACATCATATGCGCGTAAACACTTGTATCTCGAGAAAATACGTGCATACTTGAGTATATATGTGTATAATAGACGTATATACGCATGTATAAGTGTACATACATACATATACGAGTATACACGAGTTAATTCGTGGATACATCCAGTGCGTCTTTGTACATGTCTACTCACGTATATATAACATGGAAGCACGAGTATATAGGCATGTATGCGTGTAAACACGATTATATACCTGTATAGACGTATATACGTACATTTACATGTATACACCAGTACATGTATGTATACACGACAATATACGCTTATATACATGTCGGCCCACAGAGTGAATCTAAGCTCTTGGGCAAAAATCAAAGGGGTGTGAGAAGGGAGGATAAGAAGCAAAGAATCATAAGAAAGTTATAATCACTGACGCGCTAAATGCTCACAAAGACAGAAACTGATGGATGCAAAGCAAGGCAGAAATTTGTTGCACAAAGATGATTTTACCTAACGTTTTAGTTTTTTAGTTTTTAAGAAATATTTAGAGCAGTTGTTGAAAGTTAAGGTCTGCAGCAGCTCTAATACACGCATCGCAACAAAGGCGCAGCGGCTGATGAAAGTGTTTCAAAAGTCTCGTTATTGCAACAGAGAGAGATCTGTGAATGCAACGCATGTATTACAGCTGAAGGTCGCAAATTTCATCAAACACTTTACAATTTTCTTAAGTCCTAAAATGTTGTGTAATATATATATATATATATATATATATATATATATATATATATATATATATATATATATATATATATATATATATATATATATATATATATATATATATATATATATATATATATATATATATATATATATATATATATATATATATATATATATATATATATATATATATATATATATATATATATATATATATATATATATATATATATATATATATATATATATATATATATATGTGTGTGTGTGTGTGTGTGTGTGTGTGTGTGTGTGTGTGTGTTTGTGACCATATGTTTCTTGTTGATTCTTACTTCTTATTCTCTCCTCTAATACCTTTTAGTAATTTGCTCAGGAATGTAAACGCACCCTGTATACTTTTATATCATATGCTTGTATGTAAGTGTCAACTCGAGTACGTACGCGTATATATAAGTGTTCCTATATATACAAGTATAAGCGAGCATATAGGTGTATAGTAGCTGTATAGATAAAAAATATTTGCATATACCCATATACGTATATATTGGTGCATTTATATGACTACGTCTATGGACATGTCTACACGAGCATATATCCGTATATATACGCATATACTCGTATATTTAACCCCGTTTACTGTAAAAACAATACATATTAAGTAAAATTAATATTTAATTTGTATCTGCCTTATACCTAAAGATTAAGTGACATTAGAGGAACAATATTCGTTAAGCCTAATATTATGACCACTTTACCCCATCTAACTTAAATTGTTCTAAAAAATTATCTAAAATAGATTCAGCTATTTGCTAATGAGTAAGAGTTCTTGAGACACGTAGGAAGCTTTCTGTTTAGTCAATTTGTTCCTAATTCTAAACAAACAAAATTTCCCAAGAATGTTAAAATAGGTGTTTAAATTTTAAAATTTTTCATGTTCACGCGAAATATTTTTTTTACTGAATAAAATTTTGCCAGTTGTAAAATTTCATATTCAAAATGTAGTTTCTAACTGCCTTACTCTAAAATAAAATTTTCACATTCATTCGAACATTTATTTCCAAGCTATAGCTATTTATTTGACGTATGACCACTTAACCCCATTGACCACTTTCCCCCACCAGACCCTAATGAACATCGAAGTTGCTTCGTGCTAAAGTATAATAATTAAAAAATTGACATCCATAAAGCAAACTTTGAATGACAATTTGTCCTTTTTTTTTACATTAACTTTACAAGAAACCAATATACATTTGTGTACGTAATGTTTCGCTTTGATGGAAGAAAAAGTAATGAATGAAGAGGCTTAAAAATAATATAAATTAAATTCTAAATAGGAAGAATAGGATGATAGGATTATATCTATCGAGGATTTAATGATAAAAGCTTACGTCTAGATAAAATTTAAACAATCTTCTGATGAAAGGTTACTTTACATGGTGGCAAAATCAAAAGAAGCAAAGGTTGTAAATATGGATTTTTCTGTATAATAGTACTAAATATTAAGAAATTTACTTTTTGCATGTAATGCTTAAACGATCATTTCTTACAAAGTTGCATGAAATTAATTTTTTCAGGGTGCTGCAGTGTCGTTCATTTTAATCATAAATTTAAGTTTAAAATTTATAATAGTGGGCTTCAGTTCCCATAATTTGTCAAAATTCATAGATAAAACTAAATAACACTGAAAATACAACCTATATTTTAAAATGCACTAAAACAAGTTTGTTCGACTGCTCTTTTTGGTAAATAAATGCATAAATTGACGAAAAGGCAACATTTCCTTCCGTATTCCTTTATTTTTTCAAATATAAACTACAGATCAGTTAAAATGACATGATTAAAATTTCTGGTGTACATTTTTTTCATTGCTTGGTAATAAAATAAAAATATTATACGTATTTAATATGTTTCTAAAATAGTTTATGTCATTTCGTATGCAGTTATGTAGTGTATTTAATTTACCAACATTAGATTTTTGCAAAACCCAAATTCTAGAGTCTATTAAGTAAAAAAAAAACATCAACATTTATAAAATCTTGATAAATCCTCTCTGATATATCTCAACCCACCTAAAGCATATATGTTGCATAAGACGTTAACAATTTCGGAACAAAATTTTGAGAGAAAAACATGGAATTTTTATTAAAGATGCAACTGATTAAAGATTTAAATATAAGGTCATAACTAAACCTAAAATATGTTCACATTAAAATCATAGAATAGATTTTCGGTGCTTATCAAAAATGTGAAAGAGCTTTCAAAACAGTTTATGAAAGTCTTAATTTTTAGTTGCTTAACTTTAAAGATGGAAATACTGGATGGATAGAAAATGGCTAGTGATTTTTAAAGGAAATAATTTAGTATTTATTATGGATGTGGTAACTAATTCAAATTCTTATTGAGGTGGAAGTTATTCCTTTCTTCGCTTTTGTTAAATTACTGTTTTGACTTAATCGCTTTTCTTTAATGGCTACCCATTATAAGCAAACGCCTGCAACGAATTGTTGAAATTATTTCTTTAAACTGTTCATTTGAAATTGCCGTGTTCATTGATTTATCGCCAGAAAAAAAGTACTTGAGCGTATTTTGAGAACATTAGCATTATCACTATAGCATTATGTCACTTTTCATCCAAAATTTCTAAGATAAATATTTTAAAGCCACGCTTTTGATTATTAGTCCAACTTGTTTTCTCCAGTCGTTTAATTGCGTCGCATAGTACTTTCATTTTGAAAATTCATAATATTTTCCATTTCTTATTAAAAACCAAAATGTCTGAAAGGAATAATAAGCTTTATCTGCGATAAAGTATGCACTGTTTTGAAAAGAGATCATTATGTTTAATTTATAGTTCAGTTGTAAAAATATCAGTTTTGATAATGCTTTTGATAGTTTATTTACACAAATTCTATTCAAGGCTTCGTCTTTTAAAAAATTTAAAACCCCTTATTAATTTCCAAACCATTCAAAAATAACGAATGGTTAAAATTGAAAATGAAAAGATTTAAATGCGATATGAAACTTACGAATGAGAATTTTGATTGGTAAACAAAATTAAAAGTGCATTTTAAGGAAGTAGTAAATAATATGTGATAAAAATTGATCAGATACCAAGAATATATATTTTGGCAAAACGAATAAGGAAACGATGCAGAATATATTTATGAAGTTACAAAACATGAAATGAAATGTATGAAAAAAAAAACGTAAATATCATCTTTGTTTGTAAACAAAATAATGTGCAGTAGAATAAAGCGGAACGGAATATTGTCCGAGTTCTGTAAAGAAAACATTTTGAATTGTACACTTTTAAGTCAGTTAATACCCTATATGTTACAAATTTAATAAATTAAAACGCCTTCAATAACCATAGCAGCATGATGGTAACATGAACCAGTCTAAATTAGCTTAGTTTTGTTAAAATTCATGCACTCTTATCTGATGTAGGAAATATAAAAGCTATAAAACACCTTTTTTATGCAATTAAAGACCAACTGCCTTAAAATTATGATGTTAGGTTTTATTGCACTAAACATGTTTATTTTTGGGAATGAAGGACTATTTTCTCACCCTGACATACACTGCTCAAAACAATTAGAGGAGCACGGAGCAATCACACAAAAGTGAAGAAGCCGTTGTGAAATAGCCTTGCAAAGGCATAAAATGGAGTTTACATGTGTATTAAGATGCAATACAGCAAAAAAGAAGCAGAAATAATTTGACAGGGAACTTTACTCCTCTAGAACAGTGAAACGAACATGAAATTATGCATTTCCAGCATCGTCTGCTACAGTTTTTTCTGTTTGTCCCGATTCCAGTCCCCCGATAAAGTGTCGTAGCATTTTTGAATCGAAAAAAAAAATGAATGGTTGAATTTTACGGCTCCCAAATAGCGAAAAAATGGGCTTCTGTCAAATCGCGATTTCTGCGCTTGCATCGTTTTTCTGCTTTTCGACGACAGAAAAGTTGATTTGTTTCCAAAGTTTACGCTTTATTCTCATGTTTTCTGAAAACATTGAGACTTTATTGGAAATTAGTTTCCGCAATAATATTTTTCTTAATTTTGTTAAAACCGTGTGCTCCCCTAATTTTTTTGAGCAGTGTATATTGGAGACATTTTGTGCATTTAATTGCTGGATACCGACGTTTTAAAAATAGTAATAGGTTTGAATTTCCCTTCAAATTAGAAAAAAATGAAGATAGTAAAACATGTACGAAACAGTTTCCTGTTAACCTTTCATACTTTAGTTTAAGAAAAAGAAAGGTATTTTTAGAGTGCAATTCCATTTTCACTAAATAAACTTGTTGGAAATTTATTTGGCATTAAGTGCTCAAAAATATTACACGATTCTAAGGCTCATTTTACCTCAAGGTTGAGGAAATAATTGTACTGGTTAATAAAAAGTTCTCAAAAATGTTTGTCATTAATTTACGAGAAATAATTTGTGTTATAATCTATTGTTTAAATTTGAAAATAATTGTAATCATAAGTGTTATAATGGGGTTTTTCAGCATTTTAACAACTGGAGCTTTTAAGTAACAGAAAATATCCAACGCTTTTTAGCACACATCAACATATTTCAGTAATATGTTTATTTATGCTAAACAACGTTGGATATTTCCAGTGTTTCCTCGCCACAAATATATATATATATATATATATATATATATTTATATATATATATATATATATATATATATATATATATATATATATATATATATATATATATATATATATATATATATATATATATATATATATATATATATATATATATATATATATATATATATATATATATATATATATATATATATATATATATATATATATATATATATATATATATATATATATATTTTTTTTTAATCAAACTGACTTGTTTGAAATATCGTGGAAGTAAATATTTCTTCATTTGATAAAGTATTTAATTATGAAATTTTTATTATGTGTGCCAGAGATGTATCCTAATCAATCATTAATCCGTTTATCTGTGGTTTAGAAACCATCGTTACTTTTGCAGCAAAACTGTAGATAGCAACTGAGGTTGAAATACCTAGAATGTAACTAAATTTTGTTGGAATTATTTGCTTTTTAGAATTTGATAAGACTTTGATAACTAAATTGTGTTTTTTTTTCTTTGTGGCTTCTTTACGCACAGCGTATTTCATCAATGCCGGTTATCATTTATTCAGAATTCTATTTTGCTAGTTTTTGTTCATCATGCTTAGCGTTATCTAAATTCTTTTTTTTCCTTTTTACTTCCTTTTACAAAAAAAGGAAGTATTGTATTCGCGAAAAAAAATTCACACAAAAATCGGCTTGAATTTCCATTTTACTCACCCCCGAATGAATGTTGAGTTTTTTTTTCGACCCGACCACACGTACATATGTACTTAAGAATGTACAGACGCCCGAAATATCCATTTTGGCGTTTCCCGAGTTAATTACAACGAATTTTCTCGTGACGTCTGTATGTACGTATGTATGTGCGTATATGTGTATGTGTGTATGTATGTCGCATAACTCAAGAACGGTATGTGCAAGAAAGTTGGTTTGGTACGTAGATTCCTAGTGGGTTCTAGTTGTGCACTTCCCCTTTTGGTTGCATTCTGGTGTTTCTAAAGGGGTGTTTTGCCCCTTTTAGGGGGAAATCATTGTTAATTTCGATGCAAATTCAAGTGGTGTTATAATTTGGCGGACACTTAGCGATATATCGCCAGTCTTTTGGTCGCCAAGTTTTATCACCAACTTGACGACAAATTTGGCGACTTTTTTTTTGAAATCTCGTTTCAATGTGGCCATTGTTGGTGATATTTACAGATTTAACTCTTGAATCACATTAAAATTGCAATAATGGGGAAATAACATTAAATTGGTGTAAAAGGAAGTCATGTGATTCACACATCAGCTCGTTTCTGATTGAGCTGGCGAAAATAATAACAAAATGTTCAAATTTAAAATTTTTAGAGTTAAGATACAAGATAAATTGTACAACTACATACATTTTTTGCAACACTGCCCATTGTAACTCATGTTACAATTTTTCATTAAATCACATATCATAAATGTTTATTATTTTATAATAAGGTATTAAATATGTATGTTAATAGCCCTCGGTCTTGTGGGGTTGATTCCGAAATTTTAACAGTATTTTTTCTGAAAGAGCATGGTTGAAAACATATGATTTAACCATTTTTTAAATCATTCGGCAAAAATTGATATTTTTAAGCAATTGTTTCAATCGGTGTGCATATTGAAATTCAGTTGTTTACGCTTCTGCACATGACATCACAAATGATGAAACGCCATTAAATGATGCTAAAAACGCAATAAGCGCGGCAATGGAGTACCTCGCCAAAGTACATTACTTGTAACGTCATAAGGACTACGCCTTCTTTAAAAATAACTGCTGGGAAAAAAACAAATCTTTTTTTGGCTCCAAGTTATTATTATTATTTTCTTATTCTATCGATTTCAGTGACTAAAAGAGTATTTTTGACTGAACGAAACAGTCCCATTCCTTTCAATCCGTTAAAAATAATAATTAGTTTATGACATAAACTCTTTTTTAATTAGTAACAGGGCGTAAACCCCCAACAATTTGAAATGGAAAAAGAGTTTTTTTTTTTAATTAGCGATAGCGCAGAAATGTTTTCTTGTGGTGTAAATAAGGTCTCGATAACTAGAGTCGATGCATCATTTTGGATCAAAAATTCGTAAGAAAAATATGTGCTACCATATAGCTGAATTAATAAAGAAGACAAACTAAAGCATAGGGATTATAAAAATAAGTGACTATGCACAGTGAACCGTAATAAAATACACAGTGATTAAAGTATCAGTTACTGAAGTGAAATAAATCCTCGAACATATCTTATTTCAAAAGCCAAAAGATCACGGTTCCATGTTTGCTTAAGTTCAGCCTTGAAACTGAACAATGAATTCGTTATATCAACATTATCGAGGCAGTGAAAAGCAAAGGGGTGTTAGTGGCAAAATTAAAAATTTGGAGATAACCAGTACAAATGGTGGGGGAACCCCTCTTCTGTTTTGGGGCAAGAGATAGTACTGGTAGGTTCTGCTGTACAGCATGATTTATAAAATGAAATTAATGAAAGCCTACCTAGGATGTTATCTTTAAAGTTGCTTTACTCAAAACTTGAAAGTGCCCACTTACTTCCCCACTGCTTTAATTGACAGTTAACTTTACAACTATTATTATTTAGTTTTGTTTCAGTCAATGATAGGAAAAAGAAATAGTAAAACTGTAAATTTAAACAGCCTCTCTAAGTTGACAGTTATTGTCAGGTGCAAAGTTTGGACTTGATCCTATGCATCAACCTTCTTAAGTAGACCACAAAGAGGTAAAACAATCCAATTTTGTTAGGACAAGGAAAATGTCTCCTGTATGCGTATGTAATTCAAATAGGAATATCTTATCAGCGGCATCTCCTATAGTTCATAAGGATTACGAATTAACTTTTTTCAGATAAATACATGTTGACCAAAAGTTTTTAAATATATTATGAACTTAAAATACAATTTGCTTGGAAATTGGTACTCCATGTATTTTTTTCTTTCTAGTTAATGCAAACGTTTGTATTAATATGATTGGACGTTTAAAACTAAATGAGAAATATTTTAACGCTTCGCTTTGCGTACTCGATTGAATAAGCACTTTAAGTAATTTCTGACGTCGCATAAACAATCACTTAGGGAAATTATTGCTTTTTATTATCCATCATGACAGCAAATGCCTTTCGATAAAGATTGCCCTTCAGACCTTAAAGTATCTGGGAAGCATTTCGTCACTAGGGGAATTTTAACCTTAAGTACTTTAGCTAGGTTCAGTAATTAAAGTTTTGAAGACATAATCGAAACATGCTCAACATTTCCCTCCCACACTAATGCCGACGTTGTCGGATTTAATTAAAATTTGTGGAAGCTTGATTATATATAGTGAAAAATATTGGCCATAAATTGTTTACTGCAGAGTCTTGAGATGCTTCCAAAGGATCTAAGAATTTTAAAAGTAAAAAGTTTCAAAATCTATTGTTTGAAGAGCAACACATGATAATCTTGAATATTCGCTTTTTTTTAGTTCGCACTTGAAGTTTAAGGGTAAATTATTTTTCAAAACTTCTACTGTAATGGATGTAACAACAAGTAAAAAGATTTTTACATAAACTGCATTGAATGAAAACTTCTCTAAAAACTGCTCGGTCACTAATTTCCATTCAAGAAATATGGTTAAAAATCAAGGAAAATGCAATGTTTTATATTTATTTTTGTTGACATAATTATACAAGGTGTTTCTGAACTCTTAAGAAAAACTTTAAGAAGGGATAGTACACACACCTGGACTAACAATATAATGGCAAAAATAAGGGTAAACGTTTTCCGAAGAAGATAGGAGCCATTAAAGTTTAATGTGCAAAATTTCAAATGATTTAAAAACGGAAAAAAATTGTCTATTCGTTAGCGGTTTTCACTAAAATTGTTCTTTTGAACAGTATTTTTTGAAGACAAATTTTGAAGATGTAGTTTAAAAAATGCCGATAGAGAGCGCTTTAGACGTTGGAGTAACAAACAACTATTTTTTACTGATATTTTGGAATCTCAGTAAATGTTTTCTAATGCTTGAACTTAACTCAAAGTTTTAGCTCAAAATCAGAATCATTGGGAGTGTTTAAACAGCAAAAACTGAATTTTCAAAGGTTAAAATACACTTTGTCAAAAAAAAAAAAAAAAATGCATGCTTTAAGAATAAATAGAGCTGCAACCAATATCTCAACAGGAATGTAGTTTGGTAAGAGATGATTTAAATTTCGTCGCCAGTGACGAAAGGGTAAGCGTACTACCCGCATACAAGATTCGCAGATGAATACCATTGAAAGGTGGCTTGTGTCAAAGAGTACTTCAAACGAAACTGTCGGGTTTTAAGGATGTTATTGTGACTTAAACGACCTTTTAGAGGTATACGAACAATTGTTGAACTTTTCAAAGGGACGTACAGTAGATTTTAGAGAAGCAGGTTGGTTTTACCCGCGTATCTGCCACCTCGGTCGAAGCGATATGGTAGTGGCTTAGCGTAGGTAAAAAAAAAAAAATGAATCACTCAAATGCGGTCGGTTAAGGCATGCTCGAAACAGAAATGAGAGCGATGATCGCACATCAAAATAGCGGCCACTGCCGGCCACCTACCGTCAGTGCAATAGATTGGATTTTCGTCGTCAGGAATTTCACTGCACTTGAATAGCTGGATTGTGACAGAAATGAGGCATGTTATCTTCACCGATGAATCTCGATTTAGTCCCAGTGGTCATAAGTAATCTATTTATCTATTTCACTACATATCACCTCGTGTTACGTACTGAATAGCTGCTGGAAGAGGTTTACGGTTTTGTAACCTTTACTGTGTCATAACTTCTTAATAAAAAAATCTTTTGTTCTGAATTTTTAAACGTTTCCTTATCTTGTCGTAGGTCACATCCTTGTTAAATTTTGTAAAGATCACTCGTTTCCTTCTGGATTAATGTTTATTTATTTATTTATTTTTTTGCTGCAGAGTATATTTCAACTTTTGAACACAGTTAAGTTTGCGCGACTTAACCACACCCAATGATTCTGATTTTGAGCTGAAAATTTAAGTTTAAGTCCAAGTATTAGAAAAATTCTAATGAGATTCAAAAATAGCGATGAAAATCGCTGTTCGTTACTCTAAAGTCTAATGTGCCATCGCACGGCTTTTTTTTATCTACATCTTCAAAATTTATTTTCAAGAAAATACTGATAAAAAGAATAATTTTAGCGAAAGCAACGAATCTAATAATGTGTCCTTGTTGAAACAATCGAACAAATATAGCTTATTATTTTGATGAAATACTCGCAAATTTATGATTTTCCTTACAATAGGAAATGCAATCTTGGAATTTTTTTTTTTTTTCTGGATGAAAGGCAATCTATATTCTATTCTGTACCCCTGACAAAGTGTAAACAAAATTTCGTAGGAATCAAAAATCAGACACAAGCAAACTCACTTTTACATTAATAATATTAATCAAGGTTATTCGTGTTCAAACAGGTTTTTATTTTCAAAATTTTACAAATGGTGCCAGATATGATTGTTTTGGACTGACAAGGGCGCTGTATATGTTCTCTAAAATCACCCCAAATATAAATTAAAACACAAGGTAGGCATCTTAAGAAAACCTTACGTCATTTTCTTAGTCCTAAAAACGATATTAGAAACTTTGAAAAGCATATTTTGAAGGAAATGTAAAACATTTTCTTGATGATGAGTTTAAAAACATACCATCACCAGTGGTTAAGAAAACGTTGTAGGACTTACTTTTGAGTGAATTTATTATCGTTTTTTTTCATTTCATCAGATCAAACTATAAACATTAACAGTGTCAATTTTATGGTTACTTACAGTTATAATGTCCTTTTGTTTTCATAAAGTCTCCAGACGAAATGTCGCTATCGCAAAGCAGCTTCATGCAAGTTATTTCTAAGTCAGTATAGAAACTGTTTCAGAATTTTTACGAAAAAATGATGAATAGTAATTTCTTACGCATAGAAAGAGCACCATAATGTGATGGTTTTGCGATTAAGCGAAATGGAAATCAATAAAGAAGTATAGTTCGACCGCAAACGAATAACTTTTGTCAATCAGTTGAGAAAACGATTCCATTCCTTAAAATATGTAGAGAAGGAAGAAAGGACGCGTGCCATATTTTAGAATTTAGAAATCTTTTGGCGGTATGAAAAAAATGTGCTCCTAGTATATTTTCTTTGTGTGATTATTCAGACCTGAAAGATTTAAGTTGCAGCAATAAATGCATTGAGTTGGCGAAAAAGTAAAAATGACAAGCCTTGCATTCTTTATTGCAACCCTTCTCTCGTCAATTTTCAATTAAAATTGGTTATGGGAGGCGTTATCTACGACCAATGGCTGCTGAAGAAAGTAAAACCAAGACCCACCCACTTACACAAGATGTGACCTGTCCAATGAGACATCTGTATTGACCGCTCAAAATTGAAATGTTTTACCACTTTGGTTTATTTCTATAGTCCAAGGTGGCGTATTCAAGCTCTAGAACCAATGAAGCACTTGATAATTCCGTTCCAACTTTAATCTACATATCGCCCCTTCACGAAAATGGACAATTCTGAAACAAGGCGAAACCAAAGGTCAACTTTTCGTGGAAAGACTGTATTAATGTGGGGAATATTCTGTTCAATGAAAAAAAAAGGGTAGGAAAATAGTTTTCTGCGCTACCCTATCAAATGGATTACTTTGCATATCCTGATATGAAATTCATTGCGCACATGCTTTCAATTCAATTATTCTATGGATATATGAGATTCAGTGTCACTTTTGTTTGATTCCTGTGCTACATATTTTGTCCAGAAAAAAATAATTTGTAGATTTTTTTTTTCATATTGCGTATAGTGTTTTTCATTAAAGGTTCCCAAACTTTTCTGATTCACGTTATGTTTGGAATCATTAGAATTTTTTCAAGGAACCTTAGTCTATGTCTACTATACAGGGTGCTCCGTTCTAAGCTGCAAGACCTCTATTTTAGTCTTAGATGCATACTTTCAATTCCAAAAGTGTTCAAAACCAGATGCAGAGTTACGATATTGAAAGTTTGAAACAAAAATAAAAATGAGTCAAAAAATACAAAATTGAACTTTTTATACGGGCCCTATGTCCTATAAGGTTTATTTAGGAAACTAATCTCTATTGAAAGATAATGCTAACACAAAAAATTGGACATTTGTTTGCCTAAAACTTAAACAAAATATTTATATTTTTCAACGCTATTCAAAAATAATTGCAAATTTTATGCTACACATATAATTTTAAACCCTTGTTAACTGCTATATTTTAACCCGAAAGGTGTTAATGACGGTAAGTGTAAAGTGGTGTTAGTCACAAAACACTGTTTCTTATCTTGGTGAATATTGGTCGTACTAATGTCAAACTTTTTGAGTTGGAGTTATTTTTTGATGGAGATTATTTCATTCGATATAAGTTAGGGACCTAGGGTCCGTGTAAAAAGTGAAATTTTGTATTTTTTGACTATTTTTTATTTTTGTTTCTAACTTTCAATTCTTAACATTGCATCTGATTTTGAACATTTTTGCAATGGAAGTATGCATCTAGGTCCAACGGTTGCGAAAATAGAGCTCTTGCAGGTTAAAATAGAACACCCTGTACATACACAATGAATCTTTTAACACTTCGCTACATGCTTAGCCTCTCAGTGCGGCACTACAAATGTCTACTTTTACGTAGCAATTCTTCTACATTAACTTTACGATTTTCATAATTTAACACAAATTAATCAAATATCTTGCTAAGTTCTGTAACGATACTGATCTATTAACACTATGAGAACTAAACAAAGCCACACTACAAAGATAATTATGTTAAAATATTCAAGCTAATTCAGTGCAATGAAATAATTTTTAGAAAAAAAAAATGTTTTTTGTTGAGTATCTTTATACATAAATGGGTACTTCTCTGTGTAAGTATGTCCGGGGTAATCTTCAAAACTACTAGACAGATTTCAACCATTTTGTCACCATTGATAGTTACATTATCAGGGAGCAACTTAGGCTATAATCTATTCCTAAGAAACTTAGTTGAAAGACGTTATGATGGAAAACAGTAAATGTCATGCAATTTCCCAATTAAATGATTGAATATAAAACCATTTTTGCAAAAATTCGTTGCCTTACAACAGCAATATCAAAAGTAATCATAATGAAAATTTTGAATCAAGGCTACTCTGGAGCAAAACTGAAATTTATTGCTTTCTTAGGATTTTTATCCTCAATGCCAATAATCGATAACGAAAAGAAGTAAAAATACACTTGATTTTAGCTACAAATGGAAAATATAAAGTGTTCATTGTCTAAAATTACACAGGTCTGCAAAATTCGTTTCATTAAAAAGTGATTGCACGGTAATGAGTGACTTTTATACTATTGGGTGCGCTGATATCAAATATGACATCCATTTTCTCTATCACGTAAGAGAGTTTCACCAATTGAGCTTTACATACAGGCAGAAAAGCCTATTTTTTCTTATTCTGAGAGAAAAAGTCTTTCAAAATATGTGTAAGTTTATTACTTTCAAACGAATTTATGCATCAAACATACAATTGGAAATCAGAGTTACTTAATACATATATTAATTTCATAGAAATAAGAACATAGTAATAATTAATCATAACGATTCAATTAGAACGTAAGGCAATCTTTTTAACTGGCGCTGTTTTTGCAGCCAAAGACTACGTAATAATGTTTTTCGGCTTTGATTTCACCATGTAACCAAAATATCGCAATTAAAAGAATCTGTAAAATTTTTGTTAAAATGTAACATAATCCGCTAACTAAATTAGGTAAATCTATAAACAATACAAAAGTTTGCATTGGTTTGGTCTTTGTGCACAATTTCAAACACTGGCCTATTTTTACTACTTATTTCGGAAGAAAATGTTTAGCATCATTTTATGGTCACCAAAAATATCTCAGTATTTGGCGACAGTATCTTTGACGAAAATTAGTAACAGATAGTTTTAAAAAGTACCGAGGAGAAGCATTATCCAATGTATCCCAAAAGGATTACCGTAAATTTCGTAAAATTTTATATTGCACCAAGAACTCACACTAATTCAAGTTTCCAAAAATAACTAAAGCAAGTAGGGTAACAACCCCAGTAATTGGCACTTTAAGATTTTGTACTTAAACTTACCTCTGGTTTTCATTTCTTAAAAAAGAAATATTTACTTGTAAATATTTTTGTATCACTGAATGCACATTTGTGCATCTATTAAGTTTACTAAAAGCAAAAATATATGAATAGATATTTTTATAAAAATTCATGTATAAAAAGTTACCAAAACCACCAGTAATTGGCACCTGATACCCTAGTGTATGGCACCTTGTGATCCAGTGATTGGCACATTTTAATAGAACTGGAAAATCACTTTTTTTTCACTTTAAGATTACATACAAATTTAATCATCATAAGAAAGATAATTAATGTTAATTTAAAGTAGGTAATTTTACATAAATTGAGGTTAATCACAGATCTTGATGCTGAAAAAATATTTTAGAGAAGAAAAAATTTGGAATGTTACATGAAAACAAATATTGAGATTATTGCTGTTTCATCAGTCGGCATGCAGTTTTGATTTTAAGAATTATAGCTATTTTCACACCATAATAAGGAACATTAAACCGATGATTCAAAGGGACTACAAAAATGGAACAGTTCTCTACAGTCGCAATATCTGATTGTGATGGCTAAACATATTTATTTTTTTATTGTTATTTTTTTAAAATTTAACAGTAGATTCTGGATAAATTCAAATCAATAGTAGAACTCACATAATATTTTTGCTGCAAAAGTATGAGAAATAAAACTAGTGACACATTGCACAAAACATTACTAACTATAAGCACATGTGCCAATTACTGAGGACTAGCAAAACTGAAGCACCAGTAAATGGCATCCATCATTTCTTCAAAAACCTAAAAAGAGACAAAAATTTATTTCTACCCACTCAAAGTGACACCTTTCAACTAAAAAAACTTTTGGTGACCAAAATTTAAAACACGTTTTAAGTCAGATTTTAATGGATTCATGTGCATGAATCCCTTAAGCCAGAGAAAAAGTTTTTGCAACAAAAACGGCTGATTTGACACAAGCCACAATTATTTCTCTTTCCTATGCACTGCTACCATTTAGAAATATGAATTGAAATTATAATCTTTAAAGTAAATGTACATTCCGTTGAGATATAGCCTTCTACATTTAAAAGATTGGATATGAATCTTATTTTAGGACATTTTTGTTGGAAGTGCCAATCACTAGTGATCTGCCAATTACTGGGAGGTGTGACATTATTGTAGGATTACGGGAGGCTACATTTTTGAAAACCGTTTGTGTTTCAATAGCCACATAGAAAAAGTTTTAGACTATGTTCAAAGAAAAAAAAAAGAAAGAAAAAAATATTAACTAATAAATCTTTTTAAACAAGTGAAATTTCATATTTTACAAATTCTTCAAATTTTTATGTGATTAAATGTCGTGCTTTCGTTTCTAACTAAATGCTATTTTGTTCTTTATACTTATTGCTATTTTACTTTTATACGGTTAAGGAAGAATCTCGATTTTTTATCACGTCAAAGCGGTGTGTTTTGAGTTCTTTCAGTTAAAACGGAAAACGAATGAAAGTAGCGATTGTTTCTACCAATTATTACTGACCCGGGCAACGTCGGGTATTTTTGCTAGTTTAATTTAATAAATTGAGCTCTTGGAAATGAAAAATCATAAAGTAAATTGCTTTAATATGATTTCAATTTTGTGGTCTGAAAGAAGAACATCAACATATTTCGAACAAACCTGAAATGATTTAATTTGAGAATTCGAAGTATTCTAGAATATTCTACTTCCAACAACAAGTTATAACATGTGACTTATTTCAAAGTCTGAAGCACTCAATTTCTGCTGACCTCGTCCATAATCTACTTAAATGAAATATTGTGTATGTAAAGTCAGTACATGTGCACGCTGGTTTTCAGCAACATTTATCATCCGACAGAATTAAACTTTCACACAAACATAAGCACTTTGTCACTTCAAGAATTTTCTCTTAATGCTTTATCTGTAATATTTAGTGCCTTAGAATATTTTAAATTAACATTTGTTCTAAATGCACCTGCCATGTAGAGCAAGCTAAAGACGTTTCTAATTAAGAACACTCAGAAAATGAATAATGGGTAAATACGGGATTTTAGTAATTTTGATTATTTCAATTCAGTTTAAAAGCCTTGACGTGTAAACATGTTGAAAGAATATGCAACTTTTCGTTTTTTTATTTTCTGTGCACGTATTTCTGGTTTTTATAGGCGTTAAAAATACAGCATTGGTGAATACGGTGAAACAGCAAGATAGGGACCGAGGTATGTCTCCGCTTTGATTCAACTTTAAGTGCTACGTAATGACATGTTATTGCATAGTTACTAGCATTTCAGGGCCATTAGATCATCACGTGCGGGAAAATCAGACGCTTTAATTTCACCAACGTTTCGTTACATCTTTTAATATTTTTAATTAAACAGGGTTGAGCATATTTCGTAATCTTTACGTTTGATACAAAGATTCTCCTGACACACTTATATTTTTATTAAATTACTTTTTTACTTAAAATTTATTTTATAAGCATGCGTCACGTGCTTGACACTTGCAGTATGAATAAGTAACCATTTTAACGCTACTGTATAACAATGACAAAATAAATGGTAGATTTTGAAAGCTAAGGTTCCAAAGTAAAGGAAACGTATTTCATTTATTAAGAAACAATAGTTTACTTAAGTAACAATAATCACATTGAAGAAACATTTAAAATTTTACCTATGTATTTGGTAAAACGTAGGTTTGAAATTTAAAAAAAACATACATTCTGAATTAATTTTTTTTATTGATGTTTTATAATTATGCGTTTGTATTTAGAAAATTGCTGTAGTAAAAAACTTGGAACTGACTGAATGTGCCAAAGCTGTGTCAATAGGCTGTGATTAATTTATATGTATATATTTTTAATTTGATTTATTTAATTTTATTTTTTATGTATATTTTTAACGCAAAACTATGTATTTTTTTCTGTGGAAATACATAAACATAATTAGAAACTACATTGAATTTCGCCAAGATAACATTTACCGGTTTTGAATATGATATTTTTTTCGTACTATTTTACTTCCGTTACACCGTCAACAGCTTTTTGAAAATGAAAAAAAATGTATCACCCGAACACGAGCTGACATATATATTTAATAATATAATACTTAAACAGGAATCTCGAATGTTGGTAACATCATAAACTTTTGACAATGTTCTACCACTTAATGGGCATTAAAAACGTAATAAAAACGGTAAATAAATCTTAACTGTTGCTCTAAAAATAAGATTTTTTTTTTTTTTCAAAACTACATGCTGGCACACAGTGTCATTCTAAATATGCGACTTTCTCGTAATAAATAAGATCATGTGGAGACCGTACATTCCTCTCAAATGTCTTTCCATTTCGTACTTACAAAACTGAAATAGGACAGCTTTTTATTTTCTTAATTAACAATTAATTTAAAAGAAATCCGTGAAGCACTTGGAGAAGAAAAAGCGTAAAAAAATAAATTGTATTATGAGTTCTCCACAACGATACACGCAGTTATTAAACTCATGTAACATTTACGACTCAACAAGTTAGCTACCAAAGTTTAAGGTATTTTAATTAGGAACTTCTAAAATTAGAACTCATAAGCTCTCGTCCTCTTGTTATAAAATTATAAAAGCACCTTTCGAATAGAGAAAATTGAGCATGTTCAACTGCGTAATCCAGCGTAAATTATACCCACTTTAATCGTTTCCTCACACATTGACGGAATTAAGTTCATATGAGTTGTTTCATTTCGAAGAGAATGGTTATAAATTAAATTACTAATTACACTCACCTCATTTTGCTTCCTTTTATAAATTCGCATTACTGTGAGATACTTTTGAAGCTATTATTTTCTTCTTGAAATCTGAAGATAGAAGTAAATAAGTAATTGGGGGGGGGGGATGTTGCCATTAGTCAAAAGTACTATTTTTAGTCACTAAAGTTGATGGAATAAGCAAAATAAGCAAAAAGAATGGAGATATATAATTTTTTTTATCTTCAAAACGTTCAATTTTTATTTATTTTTTTTATTTTAAACTGTCCGATTTTTTAAATAAGGCGCGGTCTTTGTGACATCACAAGTAATGAACTTTATTTATCGTGCACTCTACTGGCTCGATGACATTTTACATTTGCTGTCTACGACGTTTCCAGTTTATGACAATTTAGAAGCGAATTGAATATTGCGCTCTACACTTGGTATCAACCATATCGTTACCACTACATATGAGTAAAGAAGTGAGTTAAATATTGCGCTTTGCGCTAATGGCATCAGTGAATCACATTTCATCACTTGTGATACAATGTGCAGAAAAGTAAAAAATTAATTTCAATCTGCGCGCCAATTGAAATAATTGTTTAGAAATTTCAAACTTTGCCAAATTATTTATAAAAAGTTAATTCCTGTGTTTTTAAGTATGCTGTTTCAGAAAAAAAAAAAAAAAAAACGTTTAAAATTTTGGACTCAACCCAATTAAATTTCTTTTTTCCTTTCTGTAGATGTGAATTATTCAATTCATTTGCACAATTAAAATTGGGTGAAAAATAAAAAAAAATCAAGTGTGATGAAATTTTTGTGATGTTGAATTCTATATTCGGCACTCTTTAGGAAATCATTAAATATTTCCTTACGAGGTTTACTGATTGGACGGATAAGTATAAACCTGATGACTTTGGTGCTATCAATCCATTAAAGTTTGATTCGACTTCTAAATTGTCTGCTATCCCGTTACCTAAATTCAGTGGTAAGATAGAAGAATTTGCTAACTTTAAGGTTCAGTTTCAATCTATGTCTTCTGCTAATGAAAACATTGCAGAAACTCAAAAATTGTTCTATTTAAAAGCTGCCTCACAAGGCGAAGCAAAAATGTTAGAAACTAGTGAAGACACGTTTAAATCCTTGTTTACTGCATTGGAGCCTAGATATGAAAACAAACGCATAATTTTAGATCTTCACATTCAGGAGACATTGGGATTATAAAAATTAAATTTCGAAAATTACAAAATTTTGCGAAATTTATCCGATAAATTTAAAAAGGAATTTAAGAGCTTTAAAAGTTCTTAATTTAGAATATAATGATCTTTCAAATGCGTTAATAACAAACGTTCTTCAAAAGCTAAACCAGGATACCAGAAAGGCATACGAAGCTACTAAAGAAATTTCGTCATTAGTGAATTATTACGATTTTTATATAACAAATCTATTGTTCTTGATCAGTAAAATACGAATATTTCAGACAAAAATGTAAAAGGGATTCAATATTCTACTTTAAAACCAAGGAGTTTATAAATTAATTCCAATTAAACTTTGCATTATGTGTAATGGACACCATTCTTTATTTAAATGTAACCAGTTTAACAATTTAGGTAATTTCACAGTGCTTAGAATTTGTAAAGTATCATAAATTCTGTAGAAACTGTTTAAGGCAACACAAAGCTGTTTGCCGATCAACATTCAAATGCTCAGTACGCTTTCAAAAGCATAATACATTGCTACATTACGAAAAAGACAAAAATTGAGGTAAAATGGCACTTTCAAATGAAAATGCTAACAACTCGTTTTTCGTGGTAGAGGAATCTTCGTCTAAGCATGAAAGATCACTCGTCAGTATGCTTCAGGATCAGAAGTCTGACACTTTATGTACCGTTTTAATATATGTTACTAATTTGCGTGGAATGAAAGTTAAATTGATAGGAATTTTAGATAGTGATAGCTCTGCAAACTGCATTTCGTATGAAGCTGCTAAATTACTTGAGCTAAAAAAGGAGACATCGAATCTTTATGTCTCTGGTATCAATGGTGAGGAGAGTTTTGTAACAAAATCGGTCACAGCACCAATTTTGAACAAAAAGGGACATTATTCAAAAACGACTACCTTCTATATCTTGCCAAAAATTACTGGACTAATATTCCAGTTCCCACAATGTAATCACGTAAAAATTTTTAGGTCCACAGATTTTCTTTTTAGAATTTTCGTATGTAAATGTTGTAATGGGAGAATATCTTGGGTAGACATGTTGAATCTTGCGCGAAATAATTTTACAGGCCATCAAAGATAGCGGCCATTTTGGTTCACTTGCTCATTATGTGTTTCAAGATTGAGCCCCTTCCTGGAAATAATAGGGATAATCAGAATGTTTTAGTTGAAGAGTTAAATTGGAAGAAATAAGTAATTTCAGTAAAGCTGCTAAACGCGATGATTCTAGTAGAGATATAGTAAAACTTCCGATAGGGGAAAACAGGAGGTCATTAAGCAATGTAAGAAGCTCCAGAGATATCGCAGAGAAACGTTCGATATTCATTGCCATTCACACTCTAAGGGCTTTGACAGATGAGGAACATACTAATTTGCCGATGCATGTGAAGTACAGTCGAGCCTGTTCAATGGAATAGCCAATTTGCAACGAAAAACTATTCGAATGAGCGGTATATTCGATTATCCGGGATCAAGATGACAAATTTCAATGCTTTGGTGCATTGAAAGCGTGTTACATTAAGCGGGATATTCTTTTAACCGACATTCCAATAAACGGGCTCGACTGTACTCGTAGGGACTTTTATGTCGATGACGTTCTGTCAGGTACGGAAAATTTGGATCAAGCTAAGTTCCTACAGTATGATCTCATTCAAGTTTTGCAGAAGGAATTAATGAAAGTCCATAAATTGGCGTCTAACCATCCGGACTTAATACATACTAACAGGGAATACTCGTTTAAATCTCAAGAAATAACTGGTAAGACATTGGAAATGTTTTGGTGTTCAAATTCAGATTGTTTTAAATTTAAAAGCTTTGTGAATCTCAAGGATATTATAGGGAACGTGAAGTTTTATCTGCGATTGCTGGGATTTTCTACCCCGTGGGTCCAATACAACCAATCATTTTGAGGGTAGAAATTTGCGTTCAGTTGCTCTTGTCACTCAACTGGTCGGATCCTCATCCCCCTAAAGAGTGGTTAAGCTTCTTAAAATAACTTCCAATTATAAATCAGGTGAAAATTCCTAACACCATTACTATTCAGTTTCACGGATTCGCTGATGCTTCAAAACAATCTTTTATACATGTCATCTACTTGAATTCGATAGATGCGTTTGTATGCGTAAAAATGACTCTCTTGTGCAGTAAATCAACACGGTAGCTCCTCTAAAGACCTCAACAGTTTCTCGTTTGGAGTTGTCAGCGGCTCTTCTATTAGTGCGATTTACATCCAAGATTGTGTCTGTGTTGCAGTTGCCAATAGATCATATTTACTTGTATAGTGATTCAACCATTGTTCTCGCCTAGATTAAAACCCCTCCAGAGAAGTTAAATCCGTTCGTTTCCAATAAAGTGAAAGCAATTCAATATATGGATTAAAATTACCAGTGTCAACATTCTTCTTTCAAAGATGATATAGCGGATATTATTTCCCGTGGACAAGATGAGAGTTCTCTTGACAAATCAGCTGTGGTGGGTACGACCATAGATTTTGAAACAACCTCAATAAAATAAACATTCTTTTGAATTGAACGATATTAATAGATCTTTTTATTTCAGCAAATTAAAAGACACTCCTGAGACTGTCTTAACTGTTACAAAAAATAGTTTGTTAATAAATTTCCTGAATTTGAGTAACAATTATCGCAAATTAATTAATATATTTAGTTATATGCTTAGGTTCATTTATAATTGCAAGAATGAAATAAAAAAGGTTGGACCTCTTACTGCAGATGAGATCATTGCCAGTGAATTAAAACCGTCATCATTTGTTCCTTAGTGATTACTTTCGGCAGCTAAGTTCGGAAAAACAGGTTAAAATCTCAAGTAAAATAAAAATGTTGTTACCTTTTCTTGATAAAAATTCAAATGCCATAACAGTTGGAAGTCGCTTATCAAATTTTGAATTGCCCGTTGATGCAAAGCATGCAAGTTATCAAGATTTATTTTATTATTTTTACATAAATGAATTTACCATCTTGGTGCGCAAGCAGAATTGCATGCATTTAGATTAAAACTTTGGAAAATTCATGGGATAGATCTCGCTCGGAGAACTGTACATGAAAGTGTGATTTGTTCAAAATATATACCACGAATTTTAGGACGAAAAATAGGGAACCTGCACCTAAACACTACCTTCCCTTTCTAAATACTGGCACTGTCTTCACAAAGTCCATTCTATATCAAAAACAAGTATCAACTTAAACGGCTAGTAATGAAAATCAAACACAAACCACTCCTGCTCAAGAAAAAATGTTAATATTGGAAAAGTATTGTCTCTCCGAAAGAAATTACAACTAGTTAAAAATGTAAGAAAAAAAATTAATAATAAAACACATACAAAAGGATTTTCCCAATAATAACATTCAAGAGACCGATTTATATTTATTTAAAGATTAATGACTTATAGACAATAAGAGGAGGCGTATCGCGTATTGTTAACAGTGCCACCGACCTGCGCGAACTCAGAAAGATTATTTTCAGGTGTAGGAAAGTTGAACACTAAGAGGTGTTCCAGGCTTAGAGACAATTCAATAGATGCATTGTGCTGTTTTACTATTACTGTTTTTTTATTATGACATTTGTTCCTTCATTTTATATTTGTTCACAATATATTTTCATAAATAATGCAATTTTTGTAAACGAATTACAAAAATATGTATTGCAATACTTATATGTTTCTCAACCTGTGCTGTTCTTTTCGAAATTGTGTTGGATTTAACGTCCGATTCATTTATTGCATTATTAAAAATATTTATGCCTTGTCTTGGAAAATGTGCTGGTTTATTTAGCAATAACGCTAAAACCTATAACGGTGCTCACAAAAAACTCGATCGTTTGCACAAGTTAGTGACTCAACCAGATGAGACTTCTGAAAGAATGAGATGCTCTAAAAGAAACTTTATTCCACCTAAATCTCATTTTGCTGTCAAATCAATTAAATCTCATTTAAAACATACAATGGGTAACGTGACTCTTACTTACGAAGGCTTTATAACAATTACAAATCATATCGAAGGAATCTATTGTAAAAAGTATGTGTTTAATTATATGTACGTATTTTGATTTTATATGCGTGTGATTTTATATACTAATTGATTTTATATGCGTTCATTTTAATTGTGTAAATTGTCTGGTGTTTACTGATATTTTTATTGGCAAATATTTTTTAAATGGTACATCAATTTCAACGCCGGGAGTATGTGCAATGCTGAGCATATGTAAATTTACTTATTTATTCTTCTCCTGTGGCAACGCTCCTTTACTGGGATTTTGTACTGCGATACCTTTGACGCGAGGCAAAAAATGTAATACTGTGGCGCAATGATGTATAACCAAGTAAAACTTAACCAATAAACAAAGTAAAATTAGTATCATCCTCAGCTATTTTTATTTTTAATGAATGCAGTCCACTTACCAGTGACCAACACTCTCTTTGGTTTTTGGATATCCTCTGAAACTCTAAGAACCTAAGAAAGCACTTATTACTATACTATTGCAAGAAGGTTCTTTTGCATCAGTTTTATTTATAATTTACAGATTATTATGATCTTCTTTATCTGAAATTTCACTTGGAATCAGAAAGTAAGTTACAAATGAATTTCTTATGGAATCGTCAGAAAATGTCCCTATTTTCGTCTTATGTGGTTTAATTCGCATACCTGATGAGGTAGAAATGCCTGTTAAGTAAATAAACAGTAAGTTGAAAACTCTTACGTCATAAATTAAATTTAAAAATAAACATCCCTTTTAAATTACAATTTAGGATGAGGTACAGTGAGACTGTTTCACTCTGCTCCCAATATATCCTAAATGTTTTGAATGATAATTTACAACTTAGGTATAACAATGAAAGTGGTAAAATGACTGATTTTTATTTATAAAAGATCATGTTATAAATCGATACATGTGAGAATCAAGAAAACAACTTTGCTTGCCTGAAATCAGAAAAATAACGATAATTTGATTGCAAACACAAGCAACAACTTCATATCCCAATACCCACAAGGTCAATTGCTTCAGATTCATGTGTACATAGCCTCAATTACAAATTATATTTAAAAAACGCTAAAAAAAGCTTTGTCTCACTGTACCTACCCCTATGATTTTTTCTAAGGCGTTGTTTAAACACGCTCGTCAATTTTTTGTTTTCTTTTGATTAACTTAAATGTAATGGGAACTAAATCAAAAGATCACCAAAATTTTATATATTTACGTTGCATCTGAAGGCATTAAAAAATGCCTGTACTGTTTTATTAGAACTTACTGCAACCGCACGTAGTTCCCTCCACGTAATCAAAATGCATTTAATTATGTGTATGAAATGATATACAGCAGAAATTTTCCAAGTTAATTTCGCTTTAACTTATCCGCTGCGTCCACCGCTATTCGTTTAATACGATGTTATACATTATTAGTTGAGAAACATTCGAGAATATAATCACATTTTCTCACTTCATGATTAGAAAGCTTTTCTAAATGAGACTCTAGATAAGCACTTCGAATAAATGCCAATTTCGAACTTACAAAAGGCATAATTACTTAATGAATTTAAGAAGGGGAATTTTGGGCTCTTTGAAATCGTCAGGTAATAGAGACGGAGAATTAGAAGGAAAGCGTGTTTTAACGAAATGTGATAGCTTAAGGCGTCTGAATTTTTCGATGTCAATTAAGGTGAAGACAGCTTTAATGCTCCGAACGAAGAGTTTGACATACAATACAGTTTATTTTGCGCTTTAACCTTTAATTAAATTTTTTATCGTTAGCTTATGTTAAGTTTAATAAATTGCTCGTTTTGAGAATACTTTATTGAATAAGCATTTTTTTTTTGTCTGTTTTTTTTCTTGGGTAATTGCGTATTTTTTTTGGATATAAAGTAAACTTTTTTTTCGTAATTGCAAAAGCGAAATGGTAAATAATCTTTTTCCTGCCAATATTTCTCTAAAATTGCAAATTGACGGTACCAGTTAACATTTTATGTTTTTATTTAGTTAGTTTATCAATGAGGTTGATATTTCTAGTTGATACACTGTCCGAGACTCACGTGATAACAGGCCAGACAACTCCCCTTCCCCCGCTTCGTTACGCCACCAGTCGTCGATCTATGAACTTGGCGCGAAAGTTTGAAAGCAGTGCAGTTTACCAGTTAAACAATAGTGCTTCTTGCTCTGGTTGAAATAGATGAAATAGGAAATATGTAACTTCGGCTGCACATTTTTGAATACAATACTGTTGGATTTATCTCATCCTTTCCACGTACCGGAATGTAGAGGCAATTAAAATATATATATAATATAAGTGTCTGCTGAGTGAAAGTGAGTCAGCGATTTCCGCTTCCGAACAACCTGCATGTGAAGAAAAAAGCTGGGTGCCTCATGGAATAAATTTTAAAGTTCGGAGGTAAGTACTTTTCTCAGATAAACAAATTTACATTTTATGCAGTTAAGATTACTTAAGTTTTCCTCCATTACACAAACAATTGTCAGTTTCCTTTCTGATATCTTTGTAATTTGTAATTTCAGTATACTGCTTTAATATTTGAAACGGTTAACTTGCAACTTTTTATTTCTTTATATTTTCAACTTTGTACACGCATTTATTCGAAATGGATCTTCCAAGCTGACAATATACATATGTCAAAATGTTCTGCAAATATACTTGTTGCTATCAGAAGCAACGTAACTTGGTGTTGATATTCAGTTAATATGTAAACAAGTTTATTGAAACAGGCTTTAAACTGAACTAATCTTATATTTTCCGTTTCGATTAAATTGTTTCATACGCTAGCATGTGTTATTTTGATTAAAAAACATTCCTTGATGGGCTTCCGGAATTCTGAGATAAAAGATTAGATTTCAACGCCGGAGGTCGTGGGTTCAATACTCAAACATTTCCCCCAACTACACCCCTGCAATGTTATTCAAACAAGCTGGTTCTGTGCGTAAATTAAAAAAAATATATATGTTTTTTTTCACTGTTGTCTTTAAGTTTTATGATATTTATGCAAACATTGTGGTTAAGTTAACGGTATTCATAATTTCTGGGCTTGCGAAAGATTAATTTTGAGCAGTGGATACACAACGTGTTTTTGCCAAATGCTCTGTGCTTGTTTGTTTATGCTTAAAAAGGGCAAAATGTCTTGAACTACATATTTTTTGAACTCCTTGGGTTTTCTGTTAATAAGCTTTCAGGAACTCTGAAACTGTAACATAAATTGAATTAAGGGGCTGTCTATAAAGTATTATGCAAACTTTTGAACAAATCCCCCCCCCCTCCTCCTTGTTACATGTAACGCTGTTCAACATGAGCATATTGTTATAAACAACGCGTGATGTCACACTTCTTGTTATCCCCTCCCTTCCCCCTGTCACAAAACTGTCACATTGATTTCCTAAAAGAGCATACTCAGCAAAATGTTGATCTAAATTTAACATATATGAGGTTTTAAGTATTAAAGAAAGTTGTTAAAATGGTCATTCTATGAAAAGTTTTTTGAAAAAGGTTACTTTGTCATCAATTAATGCTTTTTAAAATAATTTTTCAAAAGCCTAAAATGATGAACTATTAACCCCCCCCCCCCCACACACACACACACACAAAAGCAGCAGAAAAATGCTGAAAATGGAAAAGTAGCCGAATTCCAAAAAAAAAAAAAAGGCTGTTTAGATATTGAATACATTTTTTTGATGTACAACATACAGTATTCATGATGTTGTATTATTCATTCTTTAATTAACGTTCTTCAAGTTGAATTCCTGTGTAATTTTTCGAGAGTGCCCACCGAAGGAGGGGGGGTTGGAATCATAGTCTCATAGTAATGACAGCTTTTCAACGGCTATAGTTATAAATAACTGTGCCTTTGAAATTTTAAGGGAGATAGTGGAGATGTTTTTGGGGCATTTTTCTTGAAGTTTTCATAATTGAAGGGGGTAGGGCACCGTCTACTTTGGGGGATGGCACCCAAGCATTCACGTCTTTTTAAAAGCATAAATTTGCTCAGCTAAGTTAACATTAATAATCTGGTATTACGTACTTTAATTTGATGTCTTTGAAGCATATTGCAGTCATGTTTCCCGTTTTCTTAAGTAAAAATATTTGTTTATTTTTTAAAATTTCATTTAATTCTTATTCAAATACAATAGTAATATTATTTTGATGTAATTGTAAAATGAAAGTTCATTTATTTATTTGAATACTTCTTAAGACTTAATGTTTCAATACAATATACGAGTAGTTAAAATGCGATTAGTTAAAAAAAAAAATTTCTAATGAAAAATAAAACTGTGTTTATTTATCACTTTGTTTTAACATGATTGTAAAATAAAATCGTGTTTAGTTATTTGAATACTTTGTAAGACTTATAAATGTTTTTATGTCAAATACTATGAATTAAGCTCAGTGTATTTTTTAATGTATGATTATCAGTTCCTTTTTATGTTTTCAAATGAAAAAGTAGAACTTGTAATGCTACTAAAATAACAGAAGTCAATAATAAATAAACCAAATAGTGTTATTTAACCAAAATATTTATCGAAGTGCTCACTTCCCAATATCATTGTGGATCGACAAACGATGACGTCATTTGCTAGTTGGATGGCCTTCCTATCTCGAAGGCCTCGCACTGTCAAGGTGATCACGCAGGATTACGTTCGTAAGAAACCGAACAAAGAATCTGCTGTTGCTTGTTCCACTTGGCAGACAGAAACATTATACCAAGTCCATGAAGCCTTGCAAACAGAGTCCCTCCAAAACAGCAGAAGGGTCGGAATACAGCTGATTCACGTCACAGCCGATGCAAGAGAAAATATGGGCGGGAGCAGCCTGAGTCAAATTGCATTTTGGGCACAAGGGGAAAACCTCACTACCAGCCACATGTCGCTGTGCTCGGGTGTGTCCACTTCTCAGTCGGGCTAGGACGGTTTGATGTTCTCTACTACTTGCCCGAAGTAAAGCAGCACCAGGGCGGGATGCTTTGTACCATTCATGTATAGGGGGCTGTCTCCAAGAGGAACTGATGCTTTGCTTAACACGGGTTGCAATTTCTGAAAAAGAAAGGCATCCGTTATGAGGAGAAATCTCTCGGCTCCCCTGATGAGCCAGCACATCAGCAATCTCATTTCCAAGTACATCAACATGTGACGGTATCCATTACTAGTCGTAATGAGAAAGAATCTGATGTGAAGTGTCCGCACTACTTCCTTTTAAGTCTATTAAATAATCGATGCGTTTTAAAAACTATTAAATGGGTACGTGTACTCACTTACGCACTTTATAAGTCATGCTTTTCAAATAGATAGCTTTTGGATATTTCCTTACACGAATTTCCTTATTTGGGACTTTTCCGTTTTGTTAGTAGGTCATTTGTAACATTTAAAACTTTGCGATTGCTCTCCGTTTTGCTCATTACCATCATTGTGGTGTATCGAACTTATCGAACTCCGCTATCGTAATCGTAGTGACGTCAGAGCCATCGACGTCACTAGGAAAAACATCCTCTCAAAACAATGCAGATCGCAACAGACTCAAACTTTGTATTGTATATAGCATTATGTATATGGTCAATGTTGTAATTAAAATAATAAAGTCTAGTTATAATATCTGATTGATCGATTACCAATTACATGTCCCAGCGAGTATAGGTTCCAAAAAGGAACCATAACAGTGGTAACGAGTGTGTTACGAAAACAGTAATGTGTATTACATTACGAAATCAGGAGTGCTATAAAATATCTGGGGTCAAAAGGGATATTGTAACTACCCGAAGACAGCTCAAGGTAGGAAATGTATACATATTTTTATTTTGGACTAAAAAATAATGGATGCCCTGGTTCAGGAACTCATAAAACAAAATGGAGCCCTGGCACAAGCTCTCAAGCTTAAAGTGGACACCTCAAATGAGTCAAAAGTGGTTTTTTAAAATATGGTGAAATGTCCGAAAATTTCGATTCCTTTGTGGAACGTTTCGAGGAATTCTCTGATATTTAAAATTTTTCGAAAGAAATAAGGGCGAAAACGCTTTTATCGAGTTTGTCAGCAAAATTATACAATTTACTGAAAAATCTTTTGTTACCCGATAATTCTTGTGAAAAGATTTCGAAACGCTCAAGTACATATTTAGAGATCATCTCAAACCGAAGCTATTTATTACTCTCAGCCGTCACATATTTTTAAATCGCAAGCAGAACGAGAATACCGTCTGACCACGGATTGCATGGAAAGACACACATCCGTTTTACAGCCGGAAATGGACGAATCTATTATTTTTTTTTATTGATGTCAGCTTTTGCCGAAGCAGAGTCTCATTCAAATGAGCGGAATACGCGCATCAAATTTGTACTTTTCCCCCTTATTCACATAGATTCGTCTTATCTAGACGTATGAAAATTCCATGCAATCCATGGTTGGACAGTAATGACAGTGTTGATTAACACCTACAGACCGGGGTTAGTTGTTACAATCGAATTTAAAATTAACCACCAGGAGAAACTAATTTTCCTTGCAGTATATGATAGCACTTACCCATCTGCATTCCCTAACAATCACTGGAGGGCTTGCAGTCAGTAGCACGGATAGTGCTCAAGGAAAACGGTTTTTTGAGTCTGGAAGTAATTTTTCTTTCCGCTGTTATTTTTCTATTTGTGACGAAGCCGTTGCAGATAACGAATTTATTTCTACACCACGTGAAAGCCTACATTTATAGGTAAGTGCTAACATATTTAAAAGTTTTGTACAAAGATATAATACCAGTAATATGTGCCAAGAACTAAAGTGGCGTCGTATGGGGGCAAGTTGTTACAATTTTGTTGGGATTAGTTGTTACAAGTAACAACTTGCCCCATGTAAGTTTTTATTTAATATTATGTTTTCTTTTTAAATGTGATATGATGGGGGAATATAAAAACAAGACAGACAGGGACAAAACACCTAAAGAAACATACCTGGATGTGGCTAAAGAAGTAATTGCAAGTAGTTCATTACGAAAGGCAGCAGATGAATTTCATGACACTAGAGAGATTCTGCAGTAAGATGTAAAATGCTAGTGGTGGTAAGTAGTATTTCTGATCTGTTTTATTGCATGATTTAATTCATATAAAATACTGTATATGGATGTCGATAGTAATAACAATAATAATTCTGATCTCTTTTCATTCTATTATTTAATTTATTGTTAATATGTATGGTTGAATAAATAATAATAATAATTACAACAATGATAATAATAATAATAAATGATGTATTATTCGAATGTATATAGGTCTTTCTCCAACGCTGCAGGCAGTGCAGAAGTGAAGACGGTTCGGCAGAGGAAACCATAGGTCAGCGCCACTTCAACAAATACACCAGTAAAAAACAGTTTTGCAAGCCGAAGCTGGGAAACAAAAATTTGTGAAAAAGAAATTGTGTCTAACAGAGAAGAAATCAACAGACACAAATGCGAAAAAATGCAAAAAGGTGCGTCCAAACAGTGCTTTCTTCGGATGAGGATGATGAAGACTGGTTTTGCATAGAGTGCTCTAAACCGTACTCAGAATCCAAAAAACTGACTAAAGGGCTTCAATGTCGTTTTTGTGACAAATGGGCACTTAACCGATGTGCTAAGTTTGATAAATTATATGCTTGTAAAAATTTTAATTCGGAAAATGATAATGATGACGACAATTTATTGGAATAGGTCATTTATGAAGTAAATCTGTAAAGCCAAGCAGTTGTTGATTTTTAACGTGTTTAAGAATTTTTAAAATTTGACAGAATAAACCAGAAAATGTGTAAAATTCATTTCGTTACTAAAATATATCTCATGTAACAACTAACCCCATGTACTGTAACAACATGCCCCGTGGTAGGTAAGTTGTTACAATCTACATCTATTCAAAAAACTTGAAATATTTTGGAGTAGTGGCTTTTAATCATTTTTCAAAAAATATATTATGAATGTTAAACGGTCTAGATGGATTATAAAGTTTTACGCGTATAAATAATTGAAATAGTTTAGCGTAAAATAAATATTGAAAAAATATGTGACAACTAACCCCGGTCTTCCCTATGTATAAACATGATGACTTGAATATGATACTTCGCGATGTTTTTGTAAGCGGATTAAGTGATCGTGCAATATTAGATAGATTGTAGAAAACGACTTAGAATTGAATGAAACCTTACAGATTGCTTTAGCGATGGAAAAATCTCAAAAAATCACTGAAGAACTAATGAGTAGGCAAACAGGAATTCATAACTATAATGCTGGAAGGGAAAGGAGCCGATATCAGAAAAAAATTACTCTTAAGATAAAAACAAAAGAAAATGCTCACGATGTAATGGGGCGAATCATTCCAAAGATGAATTTAGGTTCAAAACTTACAAATGCAAATTTTGCGGCTAAATTGACCGATTAGGAAAGAATGTTTTTCTGCTAAAGCAAATAAAGTTAATAAAGTTGTTTCGCGAAAACAGGTGGATGTAGAATTCCTTCCTTAAGATGACCGAACTGATTCCGTGCCGATTTACACCATTCAATCTGAAGAGTGTACATTGTCTGAACACGAACCAAGGAAAACAATAATGGTAAAAGTTCAAATAGAAGGCCTTGGGTAACCTTTGAAGCCGACACAGATGGAGCCGTTTAAATAATGTCGCTGAAGAATTTCCGAAAATTTTCAAATAAGAAAATTTAGCCTACGACATTTTTTTTTTTAAATGTACAAAGGGGATAGAATTATTCCAATGGATTATGTAACGGTTAATGTTACCTATTAAGTGGTAACATACGCATTAAAATTGTATATCGTTAAGTAAAATTTAGATAATTCGTTTCGTCGCGAATGGTTGAACAAAATTGAACTAGATTGGAATTCAATAAAAAATTTTAAAGCTGAAACAAATTTTAGTCTTTCTAAATCGTTAGATGAATATAAAGAGTTATTTAATGATGATTTGGGAGAAATTAAAAATTAGGAGTGCAAATAGAGCTAAAACCTGACGCTAGTCCTGTATTCTGCAGACCTAAGGCCCATGCCCTTTGCATAAAATAACAGGGTTCGCGAGGAAAGATATCGCTTGGAACGCGGAAATATAGTAACATAATCGAAAAGGTACATATTTCGGTACCGATCTTTTTTGAATCAAATGGTTAAGTTAGGCTGGCTACAGATTACTCCTTAACATTAAATAAGAAGTGCAACAACACCCGCTTCCAAGAATGGAAGGTATTTCCGCATCACTGAGGTGACAAGGTGTTTTCCAAGTTTTTTTTCTCTCAGGCATATTTGCAAATAAAAATGCACCCTAAAAGTCAAAAATTATTAACAATAAATACACATAAGGGACTCTACCTGTGTAAAAGATTAATGTATTGGGGTAAATGCCGCTGCGGCGATCTGGCAGAAATATATTTAAAGTTTTTTTTTTTCAGGCTTTGAAGTATTTCTGACGATGCTAGAATTGCAACTCCAGACGTTGAAACTCATTTAGTAAGAGTCAAAAAAATTTTTGAAAGATGTCGCGTTAATGGGTTAAAAATTAACAAAGTAAAAAGTAAATTCTTTTATAGAGAAATATATTTTTAGGGTATAAGATAAACTCTCAAGGACTGTCCCAAACATCAGAAAAAGTTGAAACAATCAAAAATGCCGCGGAACCCAAAAATGTCCACGAAGAAAAATCATTTATGAGGTTGGTAAATTTTTATTCGCGCTTTTCAAAAAAGTTAGCTACACTGTCTTATTCTTTGCACGAGTTAACGAAGAAAGATGTTACGTGGAAATGGGATAAACATGTAAAGAAGCTTTTCGAAGGGTCAAAAACGTAATTTGCTCGGAATGAATTTTGGCACATTATGAACCGGAACTTCCACTTTTATTGGAAATGGATGCGTCACCAGTTGGACTGGGAACAGTATTGTATCATAAATTTCTAGATGGTGCAGAGCGTCCGCTTGCTTTTCTATCTCTTTCTTCAACCAAACAACGGTGTTCTCAAATTGACAAAGAAGCCTTAGCTATGGTCTGCGCAGTGAAGAAATTTTTTCTATGCGTAAAAAAATACCAAGTTGACGCTCATTACTGATCATACGCCCCTATTGGCAATAATTTGCTCAAAGAAAGGTTTACCAGTTATAGTTGCTACATGTCTGAATTGCATTATTCGTTGACTTTGCAATCATTTCAATTTGACATTATTTATCGTCAAACTAAAGAACACGGCAATGCAGACTTTCTTTCGCGTTTACCTACGGATTCGGAACAATTGCTTATACATGATTATATTGATATCTTCCAGTTGCAGCAAAGTGAAACGCCACTGGTTACAGCAAAAGATTTAGCCAAAGAAACGGAAAGGGATGAAGAACTCATTCTATTATTGAGAATCCTGGAAAATGGAGGTGCAATAAACAGAAGAGAGATGGAGTATAGCATATACAAGATGGTTGCATAATGGATAGGCAACGTGTATGTATTCCGAAGCTATATTGAGAATAATTTTAAATGAACTGCATCACATACGCTTAGGTGTAGTTAAAATGAAAGCAATCGCGAGATGATACGTATTCTGGCAGGGAATTGATAAAAGCATTGAAAGAGTTGCGAAAAACTGTGCAGTCAACAAGACTGATCCTCCAAAAGTAAAAGTACACCATTGGGAGTACCCTAACGCTCCAATGGATAGAATTCATGTTGATTTCGCAGACCCTATATTTGAACAAATGTTTTTAATAATAGTTGATGCACACTCAAAATGGCTAGAAGTATACCTAATAAGAAGTAACCCTACGTTCAAAACTGTCGAATTCTTACGAGGTTTCTTTGCTCGTTATAGACTGCCGATCATTTCGGTGAGTGACAACGATCAACAATTTACGTCACAAGAATTTCGGGCATTTCTGAAAATTAATGGCATAAAACACAAACCCACAGCACTGGTCAAACCATTTAGTAACGGTCAGGCCAAAAGTTATGTATTTCAGTAAAACAGTATCTGAGAACTATGAAAAATTATTCTAGAATTCTTACACCAAAGCTGAGTACCGTCCTTATGCAATATAGGAAGGCCCTCAACATGACGACATTACGAAGCAATGCAATGCTTATAATGAAAGGTGAAATTCGTAAAAGGATCGACCTGGTTAGACCAATCTAAAGAGCAGAGACGAGGAAAGAGTTCGCAAAGGAACTTTTGAATTTTCGGATAGAGGATTCAATGTAGGAGATAAGGTTGCAGTAAGAAACTATCGTCAAGGCGATAGAAAATGGTGATTTGGAACTGTAAAAAGCAAAGACGGCCAACTACACTACGCAGTAGATGTGAATGGTCAACTCTGGTGACGTCACATCGATCAGCTGCGTGACGGGAGAGACATTGAAGACATCGACTGAGTATGCTGACCTTCCTTTAAGGAAAGATTCAGAGACGTACGTCCTGAAAGCGGTACAGCCGACAACGACAACAGCAATTTCCAGGGAGGCCAGTCCATGACTTCGGAGACGACTGATGTCCGGCCAGGATCTCCAGCCACCAGACCTATGCCAGTTACCAAGATGCCAGGAGAGCTATCAGCTGCACCTGTTCTACTTCGACGTTGCACCAACATGAGTAAAGCACCAGATAGACTGGGCTACTAAAGATTAAAAAAGGAGGAATATGGTGCATCGAACTTATCGAACTCCGTTATCGTAATCGTAGTGACGTCAGAGTCTCCGACGTCAATTGAAAAGACACCCTCTCAGAACAGAGCAGATCACAATGGACTCCGGAGATATGCGCATTGGCGACATACTTTATATTGTGTATAGCATTATGTATATAGTTAATACGGTAATTAAAATTAGTAGTCTAGTATTATAATGTCTGAATGATCAATTACCATTTACGTGTCCCATCAAGAGTACCTTCCATAAAAGGAACCATAACAATGATGTTTAGTCCACATTACACGGAAAATACTTGTTATGCGATATCATAGAGCTATTTAAACAGCTACAACTAATAAAAACATTCAAACAGACGTAAGTTTGTCTTTTTTACAAAACCAGCTAATTAATTAAACATTGTACAACGTGGCATTCAATTTGCTAATTACACTTAAAATGCACTGTAATAATTTTCAGAATTTCTGCAACAATAATTGCAGAGAACACATTTTTTATTTTGTTCTTCATCAGTAACAGTATTTTTCTTATTCTGCGTGTATTCTGTAGCGCTGATTGTGACTTGGAATATGATTGAATAAACGTTATACTAAGTGAAATACATTTTATTAATTAGAATAAGTTAATTATAAAATGTTCGCGAACATTTTCAAATTTCCTTCATTAGTAAACATTTCCTCAAGCAGTAGAAGATAATCATTTCAAATGAAAGCCAACTTAAAATTTGGAAACGACGTAATTACATAATCAATTTTTAAGAGAAAGTAAGGATGCCTTAAAATTCTTGTATTTATTTGAAGGGTTATGAATGCTTCTGGATCTTGGGTATTGTGATTTTAAGGAGGCTTCGGTGGAACAACATTTCTTATTGATAAGTAAAGTCAATTTCAATTGAACAAGTTGATTAACTAGTAATTTTTCCGAGAAATCCTATAAGATATTCAGCAGCATTAATTGAGTAACACAATTGCATTAACGTTGTCCAGTATGTCATTTATATATATTTTTTTTTGCATAATTGCGTATTAAAAATTATCTTGCTACTTTATTTTTTTTGGCGGGGGGGGGGGTGTATTATTCTACACGTTTAAGTTACACAAATTTCTATTATTAGTAGTACTAGAAAATTGTCAATCAAAGTATGACGAGTTAAATTGCTTCTACTTTTGGACAAAGCATTTGCTAGTTTGATAATATATTAACCCTAATTCCAGTGAATTAAACCTGAACTCCAGAAGAAAGCGTGAGTTGTTGACCACTTTTTCGTTTCTTCATTCTCATACAATTAGTCTTAGTAAAACAGTTAAGTTATCGGATTCAGTTCAGCCTTGTTGAAAGATAGTATTTCCCAGCATGTCAAACATTACCAAAAAATATTAGCAAATTAGTATGCTATGGCACGAGTTTCGATGCACGATTCTTTTCATAGTCTCATATGGTCCCACAATTACACTGTAAAAAAATTCCGAAACGTTACTGGTTATTTCCGTGGAACGTTTCGTGATTTCAGAGGTTTTCACCTATTTCCCCAAAAAATCAAGTATCTTCGCAAAAAAGTTTCCTGAATTCCTAAAAGATGCACGAATGCAGACTTTGCACTGGTGTGAAAAATATTTTTTGCTACCAGTTTAAATATTGACGGAGCGTGTTTATTAAGTGTATCGGCTTTAGATTGTTTATGGCCCTTCTGGATTGACTAAGCTTCCAATGGGAGCAAATAAGTCACTGGATAGCTACAGCTTTACGAGGCAGTAATTGCAGGCAAGAAACTTGCTTGCAATTTTCGCGTAGCTTGGCCGTGGTTGCTCTAATATTTCTGGAGCTTTCTTGGTAAATCAGAAAGATTCTAATCGAATAAATAACTTATTTAATTTTTCTAGATAGTTCACGACTGGCTTTAATAGGGGAGATTTCTTAATATTTCAGAAAGGTTACTGCTTTTTATCAGAAAACGTTCCTGGTTTTTGTAAGATATGATACTGGAAGAAATTGGGCACATCAGCTGCCTATTATTTTCCATGAACGTTTCTGAATCGTTTTTACAGTGTAATATGATCATCCAAAATACTATTTATATTGTTAATTTAGATTTTTTTAGTTGTTGCTTTGTTATTACTACGTCTGTTCATATCGCATTCACAACTGTGATCTTTGTTTTTCATTTGTCTTGTGCACGAAGCTGACTTTTTCTTAATTGGGCACATTGAAGATTTAGCAAACATTCAAGCATTTTTTTCGTATTAGGAATTTTTTATTAATAATCTTTGAGAGTTATCTTGGTTACCAATATTTAGCAAAACGGGTCAAAAACGAATGGATAGTATTAAATAAAAATGGCAACTACAGTGAAGGAGAGAGTGTTTTATGTTGGGACAATTTTCATATTTTAATTTTTAACGTGAATTATTTGACTCAAATTTAAAATCTAAAAGTCACCTTAAAATACCCGAACATATATCTATGCGATAAATGTTTTAAAATTCAGACAGTTTGAAAATAAAATTTTGCCAGCCATTTAAATTAAGAATTCCAAGCTGTCCCAAGGTACAACATTCTATCGTACCTTGAAACACATCCTGTGGTACTATGGGAAAATCTTCACGATTCAGGAAACAGCCATATACAGAAACCAATTTTGTTCCAAAAAAACAAAAACAAATATTTTTTTCATGGTAATGTTAGAAATCATGAATGATGAATTATGAAATATTATCTAACATTTTTTATGTTTAAAAGACTACATATGAGTATAACTTTGTTCCATAATCCACCACGTGGGTTAAGAAAAACCAAACTGGTGTTCAATTTAGATGAAGTATCATTATTTTCTCATAACCAAAACATTTAAAGTACTTCTGTTTCGTTACAAAATAAAATTCAGTTGATTAGTTTTATAACTACGATGACAGAAAATTAAGAAAAAAATGAGGAATATATTTACCTTGGGAGTCATGAAATTCCTTTCTCTCACAAAACAGTTAAATTTACTCATTCGACGCTGATTTTTATTATGGTACCATTTAGTGGTGAATGCTACAATTAGAGATTACAAAACATAGCTGCTATAAATAGATTCTTTGAAATTAGCAGTCTACCAAGGTACAAACGTCCCAAGGTACAACACTTTCCCCTACGAAAATTTAAAAAAAAAATCTGAATACTGTTTGTGATTACTGGAACGTTTTTTTTTTTTTTTTTGAATTGGGGAAAGACATCTTTAAAATACTAAAAAACGCTTTTAAAAATGTCCTGCACCGTAGAGGAGCAAAATATTTAGAAGCGTTTCCAAAGTTTTTACATGGTACCAACGAACACTCCTTTGACCTTCACAGTTTTGCTCATAAAAGAAAATTTTGAATTATTTGGATTACTCTCCTAGGGATATATAAAAAAAAGCCTTTTTTTCCCGTCGTAGAATGGGGTTTTTCTTTCTTTTTTACTTTCAACGACATAATTTCAGACAAGAAATACAATGAAATGATATGCACGGAGTGATGGCAGAAATAATGCAGCAAAAATAGTATGATTGTGAAGTTTCTAAAGAATCATTTAATTTCCAAGAAACATCATACTTACTGTAAACGCGGGCTACTTTGGCCCAGATTTTGGAACTTTTCTCATGTTTTTTCAATAATTTTGTAACTATCCATATTTTCAAGCTGTGGAAACTTGTTTTACACATCTAGAGATCTCTTAATTTAATTTTTGAATAGTGATCAGTTTATTTCTAAGTAATTTTACCCTTTATTATTGTTTTTTTATTTCGGCCAATGTTACCCTTGATTTGGGTTACTTTAAACCAAAGTGGTTTCCCTATTTAAAGTCATTGTAGAACTAACTAGAGCCAAACAAAGATGTGTTCTCATAGAGAAAAATATTTGAAAGAAAAATACATTTTATAAAAAGTTTAAGTCACACATAGTTGTTTTAAGGATTTTTTTTAAATTTGTGTGCATACCTAATTATCGTCTCAGAAATTACCGACAGAGAATAGTCATCTTTTCATCAGTTTTGGAGGTTGAATAATTTTATTAAGATAACACCATTCTTAAAACACAAGATCCTAAATTGTCGGTTACTTCCAAAACTTTTTGGTGCATTTCGTGCTCTCAGCACTCGCTCCTTCTTCTCTCGCATGAGCAGCTACATTTGGAAACCTGAGCGCTATTCCATCCTACAATCATAAAATTACATAAACTGTCCGTCAAATTAAAAGATATTTGTAAAAAGTAGATTTAACTGGGTTAACCTTTTTATAAACCTCCTTCAACTTTTAATTCCTCTTTATCTTCCATAATAAAAGCCATGTAACTGAGACCTGATAAATTGAATCTGCAATCTCTCTCTTCATCCGGTGCCGAGAATTATACGAAATTTCCTGTGTTTTTCCTGTTTAAATTCCTAGTTTTAGCTATTCTTTACTTTTCCAAATCTCTCTAGCTGATTTTTTTCAAGTTTTTATGTTTGTCAAAAGTAGGTCGATTTTTTTTTTAACGAAATTAGTTGTTATTGTCATTTTTTAAAAACCTAATCAGAAATGTAAAGTACAACTATACTGCGGAATAGAACATTTAATAGTGCTCATAAATAGGTACTTAAAAAACCCTTAGCTGATGGAGAACTGCTTTTACATGGAGAAGTTTGTTAGTTCATGAAAGCACAAAGAACTTAGAACCACTAGTGTTGCTTCTTCAGCAGAGCTATAGAACTGGTACATAACCGCTTGGACTGGTACATTCGTTTGGAATACATAATTGAGTGCTTGAGGATGCTCTGTAGTGGAATATGTCAAAGTATTCTGAAAACATTGCGCCCTGAAGGTTAACAGAGGGCACTGTATCTTTTTCTCCTTTTTGGCCAAAGAAGGACCATAGGGCCAAAGTAGACCCGGTTTACGGTAATTGTTCCACCATGGACTTTATTTTAGAACAAATATTTTAGTAGAAATTTTAAGATCTCATTTCATCTAGAATGGTTATAGCTAGAAGGGAACTGAAAGCGTATAAAACCTCTCCAGCATTTACAAGCAGCATTTTAATTTTAATTAAAAAAAAGCTGTTTGACAATTAAGTAACGTTTTGAAGTAGAATAAAAATATTTTTTATGGATTGTGTTTAGAAAATATATTTTTCTTTTTTTACGTTCTGAAGTTTTCCTACCAATTTTTTAAAACAGATTTATGTTCATTAAAATGAACCTAAACTTTTTAATTATGTATGAAACATTAAGACAATAAACTTTTAGTTGATTTGATTTTTCTATCTCATCATACTCATGTCATACTTCAGACATTACAGAACGTGTGGGTATATCCGTAAATGATGAAGTTTGTAGTTAAATCCCAATATATATTCTCTAACTTCTTATGACGTGTGCACATTTGCAAATACATTACATTTCACTCAGTTCAACGAACGACACATAATACGGTGTCATCAATTAGAAAGCATTCAAGAACATAATCGCATTCCTCCTGTCTCTTAAATTAGAAAACGTTAAAGACAGACTCCAAGTCAATTGCAATTTAAAACCCGTAAAAGACGTAATTACTTAATGATTTTAAGAGTCCCAATTTTGAATGTGTCAATATACTCGTAGTAATGAATATGGGAAATTGATGGAATAATACGCTTTGCATTTAAGTGCTGTAAATGCCAGGATGCTGATTCTTTGCTTGGTAGCTTCAATTAGAAACACATTTTGAACATTGAAATATATCTTTAAACGCATTAAGTTAGTGCTGGTCCTAAAATTCAAAAATTTAACTACAAGATACAAAACTGGCATTATTGACTATTTTCCAATACTGACCGTAAAATGGATTCTTCTAACTCGTGTTTTTTCCCTCCTGACTTTTTAACGGACTAAAAAAAGGAGGCCAGTATAAATTTAATCGGATGTATGTTTTTTTTTTTTTTTGTTTTGTTTTGTCCGCTTATGGCGCGCCACTTAGGGAACTGATTTTGATAATTATTTTAAATGGATAGGGGGCGGGACGCTCTAACTTAAGCCCCATACCTTGAGTTGACCACATTTGTTCATGAGAGAAACGTTATGGGCAAACAACAGTAATAGTTATGTTTTCCTATTAAATGATCATTACAAAATCCATTGTTACAAAAATTCGTTGCCTTAAAACAGTCATATTAATAGTAATCATAATTATTATTTTGAATGAAGGCTTATCTAAAGAAAACTTGAAGCTAATTCACCGTCGTTGGTCTAGTTGTTTTATTGTTATCTAATGTCAAAAATAGATAGCAGGGGCAAGTACGGATGCATATTGTTTTTATCTCAAGTAACATGTATTGCTCTGAAACATAAATTAGTTGGGTAGACCATAAATGTTTAAATTGTTTTAGAAGCGTTGATAGTTTATTTTTTCAGTATAGGGCCTTTTTGTTAAGTTTCATGATACAAAAACCAACTCTAAAACATATTTACACTAAAAAGGATGAAATAAAAGTATTTTTGAAAAAAAAAGGAGCCATCTTCAAAACTACAGCTGTAAATACGCTAAAAAGTTTTTAAAATATATATTCTATGAACATCACCCATACTACATTTAAACATAGTTTTTTAACTCGGCGTAAAACAATAGGTGAAATGATGACTTACCTAAATTCACATACAAATATAAATTTGAATGAATCCAGATTATTCAATAGCATTAGCATACATTACATTGATATCAACATATTTGAGTACCGGTAAAAATGCTTCTTTCTTTGAACTGTTCAATATTTTAGATTTTTATCGGGGTATAAACTCACCCTGGGTAAATATATATATATATATATATATATATATGTATATATATATATATATATGTTATAACTGTAGATACATATTTTGTGACGATATTAGTAGAGTCATCTTTAATTCCTAAAAACCGTTTAGTTTTTAGAAACGACTGACATTTTACAGGAACATGCTTGAATAGATACATCTGTATATGTAAGTCTTCTCAAAGATAGAGAAATGAACTGATATAATGTGTTTAAACCATTTTGCACAATTTAAAAGTAACACAAAAGCTTAGATACTACAAAAGATAGCGTTTTTACACATTAAATATACCCGCTGCGCTTTCAGTTTCATTATATAATACTTTCGTAAATTTTATGTTTACATTACTGTTCTAATGATGTTTACACTGTCAAATTAATTACTTTAGATTAAAGAGATTTCCCCCAAGCGAAACTTTTTACCAAATATTGTTTAACATTCTGTACCACTGAAACAATGAAATCTAATCTTTTAAATTGGAAATAAACAAGTTGTTGCAATTTCCATGTAGTTTATGCTAGAGTTTTCTCCGGATACATAATTTTCATAATAAAATAGATTTCAAACATGTTGATTATTATTTCGAATTTTTAGTTTGTCTTACGGAAAGTAGATCAATCCTAATGAAAAATAAACATTGCTCTCTAAAAGTTTCAGGAATTCAATGTAAACATTAATGCTGTTCAACCGTGATTTAATTTTCTGCCCTGTCCTCCTTTTATTTTAAGTTACTTCAAATTGCGAAATAAGAAAGAAACATTTTATTTCGATTCAATATCTATTTATTTTCTTAGCGATGATAGTCAGTATTTCGTTTTCTCTTATTGTTTATTTTCTGAAGCAGGGGTATAAATTCATAGCATTTGGGAGGGGAGGGGGATTACTAAATAAATTTAGAGTATTGCTGCAGGCAATGTAATTACACGCAAGAAAAATTAAAATATTACTAAAATTTATTCTGAGGCAACCTAAATAAAACAGCAATTCATGCAAACTCTAAACGAACTTATAACTTTGAAGTAATAACAAGAATTATCGTAAACAAAATACTGGCAGTAGATATCAATGAAGGGCGCAGAAAGAAAATAATGCAAAAAATTGCTCGATGTCAATCTGAAATGCACAGTAACACAATATAAGAGTTAAAAAGATAAGAGTGATAAGATATAATGTTATAGAGTAAGAATATTCAAGACTGACGGCAATCGATACAATAACTTGAATATGTAGTTGTATTAAACAATCAATTTGTAGCAAAAATAAATTAGTATTAAATTAGAATAATTAATCGTGTGTCAAAAAGTAGAAAAATATGACAAAAAATATGACGCTGTTTATTTGTAAATTTCTGGAAAAATATGTTTTTGTCAGAAAACTGGTTAAATTCTTTTCGGAAACTAGTTCTTGTGCATGAATGTTCTTAATTAATATTGAAGTCATTTCACCATTATATTAAGCTTAGAATTACAAATGCATCCAATAAACAACATGTTCCGTTATGAACTGACCAATTACACACAACATTATCAATTTTTGAGCTTCTGATTGATATTTTCTTCATTAGCTAAAAATAAAAATTATGTCAATATATTTAACATTTTACGATGCTATCTAAAAACAAAATACGCATTTTTCTCCGCTGATATTTTTCTTTCTTAAAAACGAACACGAAAGAAAGTAAAAAAAAAAAAAAAAATGCTCCTAAATAAATAATTTAAAATAAAACCACCTGCAGATCTCTTTCTTTATGTTAAAAAAACCCTTTTATTTCCCGTCGCCAAAAATAAAGTCAATTAATTGAAATCTTAGAATGAATATTAAAGCTAAATCATCTCAAAAATTATTTTACAGTGAACACCAAAGCTACGGAGAAGAAAATTGAGTCTTAGGGTGAAAGGCTCTAAAATTTCAAGTGTCGGAGTCGGAAAAATTTCATTAAAGGCCTTGGAGTCTGAGTTGAAGTCATGGAATTGTAATCATGATAATTGTACGCTACAGGAATCTGAGTCAGAGCAAAGTATCTAAAATTCTAAGGGTCAAGTTCCGTCTCATTTCTCGCGAGAAAAATACTTGCGGTTTGAATTTATTTCTATATGATTCAGACATATATTTATCTCTGACTTTCATCAATTTTAAGCCTACGATATGCAGTAGTTGATTTTAATTAATAACTTTTGCTTCTATTTCTTGAAACCAAAAAATCAAAAAATATTCAATTTTTTTACTTGTTTGGTACCGAAAAAAAAGTTTGTAATGCTTTGACCTCATTTTTTCTTAAAAAACCCTCAAGTTAACTAAATCAAAAAATATGTTCAACACATGTTCGTTATCAATATTTTTTTCCCAAAAACGTTAGTTCGAAGTTAAAGCAAATTCTCTTTAAAGTTCGGGACTGATATTGGCCTTAAGTTTAAGGTTGGAGCTAATGTATAGTTTTTTCATCTGTTGAAAACGACACGAAAAATTAATACAAATTAAAAATATATATATATATATAAGAATGAAGTACCCTCTCCTGGAACTTCCGAACAAAAAATAGGTTTGTCCGAATAGGAATATTTACTCAAAATTTATTAGGGGCTAACAGAAAGACAAAAAAAAAAGAAAGAAAGAAAATACGACAGACAGGCTGCCAGACCGACAGACACACATTTTCCCCATATCTAAACCCTATTTTCCATTTTTTAATTTTTAAATATTTATTAAAATATTTAATTTTTTTCTGATTTTTTTAAAAGACGTTTTTAAGACACATTAAACCTTCTTTCATGTTTTTTTTCGTATTTATTTTACTTTCACATAAAAGTACGCAGAAACGAGGAATTTTTTGGAACTGCAACTTAGAAACAAAATAGTTTTTATTAGCTGTCAGACCGTAGATTTTGAGTAAGTAATTTTCATTAGTTGTTTTCGATTGTTTCTATAAATTTGTTTTCTTTACAAGAATATCTTCAAAAATTTGATAATCTTTGCTCTTTTAGGCACTTGTTTTTAAATATACTACATTTAAAAATTTCTTTTTTTTTTCTTGCCCAAATATGTGCCTCAAAAATAAAGACAAAGAAATAAAGTACGATTTTTCAAGGTAACTTTAAGCAGAAACTTCTCTCATTTGAACTACCTTGCTCGAAATTCAAAAGGTTTATTGAATTTATTTTGAAAAATGTAAAACATCAAAAAGTAAACGTATTTTATGAGTGTTCGTATTGCTTTTTATTATATTTTTAAACTTTCTGCAGTAAAACTTTTGAAAGGTAAAAACTGTCAAAAAATGTATTTTTTCACTTCGTCAAAAATAAAATATTTTTTTCGTGAAACATTTTCTACTTAAATATCAAAAATATTTTTGATCAAATGAATGAGCAAATAAAATAATGAATAAAAATATAATAAATTATAAAGAGAATATATTAATAAATTATTTAATTAATAAATGTTTGCTCCATCCATTTTGACTCGCATGCAATTCACTTATCTCTACATAGTTTAAAATGAAGTCTCCAAAAAGCGGCTGAGTGTTTGAACTCGCAAAACTCGAGAACTTCCCGGCGATTTTGGTGAAATTTTCACAATGTGTTCCTTTAAGTTCTGAGAAGGTTTGCGAGCCAGTTCGAAAATAATTCGATGAATAGTTCTTTTTTTATTCTAATTTTGGCCCAATTTTCACGTAAATTCCCGAATATGGGAGTGAAAAATTATTTGCACATATTAATATTACATATCGTTGGAAAGAGTAGAATTTCCTGCGTTCTACGCAATTTGTTTCAATGCTCTAACTTACTTACGGCGGGAGTTATTTGCATTTTTAGCTCGAATTTGTTTAGGCTTAGGTGAAATTTAGGCACTACTTTCTTCATTAAATCTATCAATAAAAAGCGAAGGAATTGTCCCACAGTTTTCTTTTTGAGACCATTCAAAAGAGCTGCATATTTTACTCCAGATGTAACTCGACCTATAGTCGAAAGTTAAACCCTCTATCTCCATTAGGGAAAAAGTTACAAGCGAATTAAATGAAGTTCAAAAATCTGTTCTCTATTCAAGTTTTTAACCATTTTATTTTGCGTTTCCACGGTAACGCTTTTTTAATGCATTGTTTATTTCCATCTTTCTCATTTTCAATTCTTAAACTTATTTTATTTGTGTTTCCATGGTCACGCTTTTTAAATAGATCTATCTCATTTTGTTTTAATTTCTTTAAAGTATTTTAATATGCGTCGTTATTGTTTGGAGAGGAATTTTTGCATGATGGTTATTTTTTTTTATTTATGCCTGATTGTTGAATATACGTCACTTGACAATTTTTTTTTTTCAAAGTAGACCGGGCAAAGCCGGGCAACGCAACTAGTGGAACAATAAAAATAAGTATACATTTAAATAACTACTTTACCGAAAATAATAGGTTTTAATTAAAATTTAAAATGTACGGTATCATTTCGCAACATCATGTCACAAATTTATTATCAGTTCTACAGAACTATCGCTAAATTCTGCTGTTACCGCAAAATTATCACTGGAGTGGACATGTCATTATTTTTGCTCAATATTTTGAGTATAACTTTTTGGAAGATATGTCATATAATGGGGACTAAAACTTTTGGATAGTTTTAATGATACTCTTTTTTTTTTTAGAAAATAACATTGATTTACTACAAAAAAAAACGAGTAAAAACTATTGGAACATTCGATTGCTGCCAAAAAGGGAGGTGCACAGCTAAACCCTTTGCAGAGTCTACTTATGAAACCTAAACCTAAATGGCGCTTCGATTTTGAGTTGTGCAAAATACATACGTAGATGTACATATGTGCGCACATACAGACGTCACGAAAGAACTTATGATCATTATTTCGGGGAGGATCATAATATGAATTTTTTTTCTGCCCAAATGCTCACATACATATGCACATACAGATTGCAATCATTTAATGATGATTAAACGGAAATATATACTGAAATTTGAGTGAAAACATATTCGTTAGTACAGTGCATCCTTTATACTGCGTACAGAGAAGAAAAAATGTAATAATTTTCATTTATATTAAAACATTAAATATAGAAGAGCTGATATCAATTTTCGTAAATTGATTGCGTTCATTTTATCGTCAGGTGGAGATGGGTAATTGTTTTCTCATTTGAAAAACCCTCTTGCTCTTACATTAATATTTACCATTTAAGCTCAAAGTGCCAAGAACGTGCCTCAGATGGTACCTTTCATTCTAGTAACTATATAAACACAATATTTACATATTTTGGGTCACACCTCTACCTTAACTCACGTTAACAACCTAATATTAAAAAGTGTAGTTGAAATATTTCTGTCTCATAATATCAAATTTATGTGAAAGATGAGATTGCAATTAGTCCTGTTAATATGTAGGAGAAAATAGACTTACCTGACAAAAAATGGGGTAGAAGATTTTTTTTAATTTGTATAAACCAGCCCCCGTTCGATCCCTTTGTTGTTACCTCCAAATCCGTTGATTGGTACCCATATTAGTCATTTCAGTTCGAGCGAGCATATGTTATATGAAACGGTGTTTTCTGCATTACGATTTTGTTTTTTAAGAAGACTGCGTGACCAAGGTGTTTGGTTTATTTGCAAAATCAGTTTGAATGAAATCAACATAAAGATTGCGATGGAAAAGAGGGAAGTTTTAAAAACATGTATCAATCTATGCAACTCATAGAAATTTTATCTATTTATTACTTCAGTTTCCAGTTTTAGGTCTTACAAAGGCATTACTAGATTACGTAAAAAACTAAAGTAAAAAAAAAAGCTCAGATGGCCATTTTGTGTTGCAGGCATAGAATGTATCGTTCGTTCACACAATGTTTGAAGCATTTTTTTTTTTTCATTTTAAACTTAGTTTTCAGAAATTATGAGTATTTTGAATTATAATTAAAGGCTTGGTTTTAATTCTGGAGGCTAGACTTAGTTCTTAGTTAGGTTTCAGATATCATAATTATTAAACTGTAGCACTAAAGCTTACTTACTTGTTCTAAACGTTTAGTAAAAATAGTAAATAGTAATTGTGGTGGAAAATTAATCCATAATCTTACTGAAAAAGAGAAACTTGGTCTTATATCAAGTTGCTAGGAAAAAAATTTCTTAATTTAAAGCGGTTCCTTAAATTTCATATACCTAACAGAAAAAGGTCAATCCGCAACAATTAAAGACTATAGCAAAGTGGATATGGCAGTATTAGTGCAATGTGCTTTGATACCACCAGTCAAAACTCTAGTCCCAATAAGGTAAATAAAGAAACTTCTACCATGTGCTATCAAACCTTTAGTGTGACTGAACAAAGTGTATAATTTGTTCAGTCTCTGAACCATCATGCATTGGGGTTACATCCTCGGCTGAAGATTGTGCTGTTTAAACATTTTCAATAATATTGGGATTTTATTGGGATAGTGAAGTGTGAAATAGGAACTATTCAATGAAGGTTATTACAAAGCTAATAGAAGGTACAAGAATGAAGACGATTAGAAATACCTGGAACGAAATAAACCAAGTATAAGAAATATATTGTGCATTTCTGAAATTCATAATTATATTTTTTTGCTAGCCCAACAAGTGGTGTTAGATTATGTCACACGGATTAGCCCACCGAATGCCTGGTAAATCGTATATTTTCTCAAGATCTGAACATCAATCAAGACTCAATTTAAATTAAATTATGTCACAGGGAGCAGCCCACCATGTCTGGTAAATAGTATATTTTCTCAAGGATCTAGACATTTAAGACTCAGTTTAATTTGATTTCAGAAAGAGAAGGAATACGTCATGTAATATTCACATTTTCATAATTTTTATAGATTTGAAATAGTAAGTAGGAAAGTGTGCACTGCAAGCTGAAATTCATGTAAATTTTCTAATCACTTGCAATTCTTGTATATTTAGCTTCATTTGATAGCTGTCATCATATCAACCAAAATACTGATGGTGTTTATCAAGATTCAAGTAAAATGAAGTTTCTGTTAAAGTTTAAAATAAATCTAAGAAAATATGGTGAGCTGAATAGAATAAAAAATGAAATCTTATAAAACTTTATTACAAGTAAGTCAACATGAATTTCAATTGTTTGAATTTTCTCTTAGATATCTTGACTGTAACTTCGAGTAAATGGAGAAAGGAGGATAAATTTATTGAATTAAAAGATGTAGTTAAAATATTAGAAGAAGTAAATGGTCATAACAAATGTGAAATTGCTCTTACGGAAAACAATGTGTAAATTCGTGGTGAAACCAACAGGAATTGCTGTTATGAGCTACTTAGAGTCAAAGTATCCATTTAGCAGAGATAAAGTCTTAGTTTTCGCTGTGACATTTTTAATTTCAAATAAGTCAAATTCAATGTGTACAAAAATGTTTTTGAAACAAATATGAAATTAATGTGTTAATTTTAAACTATTTTGTTAAGTTTCAATAAATCGTAAGTTTTGCTATATTTTCTAAATTTTGAGGTCATTGAGCTACCTCTAAGTATTTTAGTGCATTATTCAATTTTTTCATGTACCATTTCTATGGAGCCAAATAGCAGGGTGAGATAGGCAGAAATCAGGAGAAATTTCTTTGACAGATCTTAAGCTCCACCCTGGTGTGTGTATTACATCCCTATGCAAATTAATGGCATCAAGACTTGTTCTTTTTTTTTTTACAAAATCGTCTTTTTTTACACATTTAATAATCAAATCAATATCACCATTTAGTATGCCCCCCCCCTCTCTTTTTTGTCCATCACCATTTTCTCTCTAATGGGCACAGAGTCAACTATAGTTTTAACCTTCTCTTTAAATTCGTAATCTTTAAACCATGTTTTTAGCAAAGCACAAATCATTTTTTTTGTCACAATGGTCCGCCTCTTCCGTAGAAAAACATTCATGACAAACTAAAAGATAAAAAGTTACTGGATTGAGAAAAAACAGCAAAATATGTAGAAATGACATAATTTATGACAAAAAAAAAAGTTAGGTTATAGCGCCTAATCAACCGGCAGGCTAAAAAGCTGTTATAAACAAAGATTGAACAGCCTAAAAGAATCGAAAATAAAAAATTCCCAACTTGATTACATTAATTCGGACAAAGGTGTATGTAAATTTCAGTTACAAACTGCAATACACCATCTGTTTTCGAAGTCTGGTGAATACTACCTCTGTCAGACAAGAAATGTTAGCTCGTTAGTGGTGATAAGGGGGCGGATATAATTTTTGTATCTCCATTATTGATGACTGTGTTGATTAGTTGCTTTTTGCACCATCATATTTATTCATTCTCATTTGTATTAAAATATCGCATTTTTGTTTGCAATAATCAAGAATGTATGAATTATGTATAACAGTTACACGATACGTCTGTCTGTTTCGGAATAAGATGAGTCAGATTACTTTTGTTTGACTGTAAATGTTAGTCTGTTGTCGGCAGGAGGAGGGGGGGTGGATCTACAATTTTTCTGAGCCGGGACAACTCTTGAATTTATCACACGCACTTATCGTCCTTCAAGTTTTATATTAAGTTAAAAAAAAATAATGAAAACACAGAAATTGAGCGAATTTGCCACCCCTCCAAAAGCAGTCGTCCCAGGCAAGGCCCCGGCTTGCTCCCCCCTTCCCCCAGATCTGGCACTGGGAGATGGAAAGCAAAAAGATAAAAATGTTGAAAAACTTCCTTAAACTAAAAGTTCTAGTAAAATTTTAATAACTATTGTGCCCTATTTAAGGAGTAAATGCTTTTTTTTCTCGGAATAGAAGACAACTGTCAATTAACTGTCAACAATATCGCCGTTCCCCGGTACACAAATTGTGTATAGAAATCTTTTGCTAACTCAATGAATCGCAATGGTCTTGGAATTAACTCAGTAAATAACGCCTCGGGTAAAATTCCCCCAAACCTCTGTTTTTCTTTTTTTGAGAATTAAGGATTGTTTCACTTTCCTCTCTAGCTCTTTTTCTTGAGATTTTTGAAGTATTTTTCTACCTATATGATACATTTAAAAAAAAAAAAAAACAATCAGTCGAAATGCCGCTTCCTTGACTGCTACGCCCCTGGCGAGAGCCACTCCTGCCAGCCCCTAGTTACGCCACTGCTCATGACACTAGATGGTTGCACCGTATTAATGGGTGGAGCAACATCAGTTTTACCCGGCAAAAATTCTTATTATTTTAATCCAAACTTACGATTGTCTGTTACTGAACCCTTGTCTGTTACTTACTGGTGTCGTTACTCTACCCCATTTTTTACAGGTACAACGTATTTATTGAGTGGACTAAATTGGAAAAGAAAGAAAATAATAATAAAGAAAAAGCTTCGATGTGCACCAACCATCCTAAAGCTAAAAACTAAACTTGTGTTGTCTTCGTCATTAACAGACAGACAGAGATCCAAAACGTCTGCTTATTATTAGTAAAAATTATTAAGCTCTTATTCTTTAAAAGATTATTATTTTTCAATTTCTTGTTATGATTCAAACACATTGAACTGTTCTTTTAAAGTAAGAAAAATAGAGTGGGAAGGGGGGTAATTGTGAGGTGGCTTGTCAATAACTCTAATGATAAAATATGCTTATCTTTTTCTAATTTCTTTTCCTCTATTTCTTTCTTTTCTTTTTCTTTGATCTTTTATAAAATTTGAGAATAAGAACCACTCAGTAACACATATTCAACAGAATAACTATATTTATGCCTCATGCTTTAAAACAGTTAATCCTAACTTGATAGGCACGGCTTTCCTTCTTACCAGAACATTTAGTTGCAAAAAGTGAAGTAAACGCCCCCGTTTTCTGGAAATGGAGTAGGTAGTTGGGAAAGTATGAACTAGAGGGCAGCACAGTGACATTCTGAATTATCCTTTTTTTTTCTTCTATGACGTATTAATTCACTCACATTGAATTATCTTTTAAACAGTATATCTCACTTATTTCGATAATCTCCATTGATCATTTTTGTTAGTATACGAAATTATTTTTTGATGAACTTCATATAGGTCATATAATATTATCATTAATATTGTTTTATAATTCTCAGGTTAAGAAAGCAAATAATAATATTAATAATAATAACTATAATTAATATCTGACAGGATGAGCTTTCGCTATCCAGAGTTACAACTGAGTTTTTATTCCGTATTTCTGAATGTTATAATCCTGCACAGGTTTTAGTCCACCGCTTGAGTTTTTTTTTTTTTTTCAGTCTTACATTAAATAAATTTTGTATACTTTTGCAGTAGTTTAGCAGATGAATTTGGAGCGAAGTCTTTTGCTCGCTTGAACCGCATATTTTAAAGAAGAAATGACAAAAAATTAACTTTCATAAAAATATTAAATGTATTTGTTACTGTGTGATTTTATTTAGACATTACCGAAGAACAAACTGAGACTTTTTTTCGTTACTTTAATATGTTGAAGATTTTTTTTTTTACTCATCATGCATTCCTGGGTGGTTTAAAGGTGAAAGAATATTAAAAACTGAAATTACGGTAGGCGGATACCCTAAATATTTTTTTTCTTTAATATTTATTGCCACTTCGAAACTAATTATTAAAAATGACCCAAATAATGCATTTTGACTATTAATTTGCTGAAAAAATGATTTCTAAAGTTGTTGTCTTTTTCGTAAAAAAGATTTTTTACTAAACAAACTACAAAAAAGCTACCACTTCCAGTCTGCAGCTCCCAATTGCACTTCCAGTGAATTCACTTCTTTATAATTTTTAAAACCCTGTGCCTATCTCTACTTTAGATAGCAGAGAGTGATATGGCTCTCCAATTTGGAAATAATTAATTAACAGCAAGTTTTATGGGTAAATGTCACAAAAAATCCCCTGAAAACGTACTTTTTGCACCCTAACTTGAATTGATAACTATTTCAAAACCACATATTGCATGTACATTTGCTCCCAAAGATTTATATCACAATAATATAATTAATTACTATTTTTGTTAAGTCTGAGATGTATATAGTTTATAAAGTTTTCTCTAGAGCTGTTGGCGTAAATAATAACTTTAAACACGTGGTTAGGAAAAAATCAAGAAACAAAAAAAAAATAAATAAATAAATAAATTAATAATAATAATAATAATAATAATAATCAATTATGTGCATTTAAGTTGAGTAAATTTCTTCTAGTTTTCTTAATAATTCATCGGTTAAAAAAAATATTAAGCTATCTAAATTTATCAAAATCTCAAATTTGACCTTTTTTGAAAGATAGGGGGATCGCTTACCTCAATCGTTTTGTTTCATTGTATCGGCAAAAATAGCAGATTTTCTAGCGTTAGTGCTTGGCAGAATTCATGAAAAAAGTAAATTAAAATTTCTGATGAATTTTCAGGTGAAAATTAAGGTTTTGTCATAATTTCTAAATCTGACGTTTAACAAAAAGAGTTATGTAACTGAACTGACTGATCATAAAAACAATGATTTACTATTTACACCTGGCTAAGATCGTAGTGGGATCAATAAGTATTCTTCGTGATTGCTGAAAAAATAATGAAATTATCAATGCAATATAACATTTTGTAGATTTTTTTACATACAAACAAGATATGAAAATAACAAAATGTCAATTCATATTTGCAAATAATTGACTGATGTTTTGGTTTATACATTTTGTTTTTTGCAGAAATCATTACGTACAGTAAAATTAAATTTTTAAATTATGAACTCTAAACTATGTATACTTTGTATATATTTTAATATAATTTTTAATCGAAAAAGTAAGACGGCTTAGTATCTTTATTTCTTGCTGCATTACTGAATTTATATTATAAAATTGTTAGATATTTGGAAATAAAATGGGAGGAGCTTTTGTAAAAACCCGTGTGGTGTAAATAGAAACTAAACACATTATATATTATATACAATAAATATGCGACAATTGTGTATCACCCTGCGTTAGGTATTTGCAAAAGAAGATAAAAATAGTAATAACTTGAATTCTTGTCTCACTAACTAAAGTATTCGCAGTCAAGGATTTCAGTTAGGGGATTACTTCTTGTTTATAAAACTATACTTTTGTATAAATTTCATTATAATCAGATCTTTTATTTATGCTAAAATGGTTACCATAAAAAAACACTAAAAACTTTAAAGAATAGTAATAGTTTTAAAAATTCGCCAAAATTCAAGAAACATACATTAAAAAATGTTCATTTGGAAATGTGCGCAACGGTGATATTAATCAGCAAATTCCAATCTATGGGGCGCAAACCCACAAAGGGTGTTTCAGTTCATAAAATGTAGAGCGACAATCGGCGAATAAACTGAAGTATTACAATTGGTTGAACGAAAGTTGAGTAAAACCGTAGTTAGCTGAAAAAAAATCAGTTTTAATATTGTAGACTGGGTGGTAGGCGGTTGACTTTCTGTGATGTAGACCATGGATTTTGACCCGCGTTGTTTCGTTGCCGTGTTTTCGCAATGCAGAAAATCGTCTTCACCCATATCGTAGAATTATGCGACACGCAAGATATCCATTGGGTATTCGTTTGACTTTGAATACCCCCGGAGATTTTAAATTCCTTGTGCTGTTTCACTTTGAAAAGCTTAGGTTCCTTCATCTAGAGGAAACTATGCGTCGAAATGATCTCTGCCAATGACATTTGTGGCTTTAAGGTGGCATATAAAACCCTGGAAATCATATCGGGGGATCGTATTTTCGTCGTGGCACGCAACCCCATTGGAAAGAAAACAAAGTTTCAGTGCAGGTTTTTCGGTTGTTGTGTTGTTTTGTTGTCATAGTACTGAAATGCATTTTTATTTATGTTGTTAGCTTATAAGGGGGTGTGGACGGCAATTAAGATTCTAAACGAGGTGACAAATGCTGAAGTACTCAGAAACGCTGTAATAAATAAGTGTAGGGTTTAAAAAAATTAACAAAATTTGACTTACTAGAACAATATTTTACAGTATTTAACGTGAAAAAAGCAACAGACAATAATTTTAACTTATATATGCCTTGTAGAACAAAAAAAAAAAAAAGAAAAAAAAAAAGAAAGTGGATGTTGTCAGTAATTAGTTCAGACCGATCCTGAGACAATATCTGTCATTGTAAGGACATTCCTTTACTTTTATTAAATATCCATAGTACGATGCGGATAAAATTTTTCTCGCGAAGATGAAAATTAAAAAACATGCAAACTGAAAATGATGATTGAAGAAGAAGTTTACAGTGAAATCTTTTACTTATATCTCATGGCAAGCAGTTCATGCCCTAAAAATGCACGTATTCTTAATCAAACTCCAGATTCAAAGATATAAAAAAATGATTGTAAATAAATACAATGACTTTTATAAAAATTAAGCTTTTTTTTTCTTAAGCATCGTATTCATTGAAAGTCAATTATTAATTGCAAGAAATGTGTTAAAACAATTTATCGATGTTTCCCAAGAGTGAAAAATATTTTATAAGGCCAATCAAATTTCTGCTGGGATTTATTAGGTAAGAAGATGCTATACATATTAATGAAGATAATTTACTAACATTAAATGAAAATACATGACAAGAATAAACAAAAAATTAAATAAAAATCACATAATATGCTAGATTAATTATTTAGCTTCTTCTGATAGCAAGCTACATTAATATTTCTCCGACACTTTTTTTCTCTTTTAGTACATTCTTTGGAAGAATTAGACGTTTTACCCGTGCTACTGTATTGCGACTTTTCGTTCATCTAATAACAAAAGCATAGCAGGATTACACGCGGACTAAATTTTCTTAATTTCTCCATGTATGTGTTTTGTTTTTATTGCTGTTGTTGTCTTGTCCATGATGCGTAAAGAAAAGCAGTATATTACTCCAAAGCCGATTGTTTTTAGTACTATGTTTGTACGAAAACAAATTACGAGGTTTAAAAGAAACACAAAAAATACTTTAGAATGCATAATGTGTGCAAATAAATTGACAGTACGAAAACTTATAAATTAGTTTCTGTTATTTACTCTATTCATCAAAGAAATTTTAAAGGATTGAAGGAAATCTTACGAGACACTTGATGAAGACAGTTTTGTACGAAAAGTCAACGTTCTGAGTCCAATTTTTTTTCATCTCGTTTTAACTTTACAACATATATTTTATGTTCACGTTGTCCTAAAATAAGTTTAAAATTGTTGACTAAAACTTACAAAATTTAAAGTACCCCAGAAGTACTTCCAGATTCGATTTTTTTTTTTTTTGACTACTATTTGATGTGAATTTTGCATCGAATTTTGAGTTAAACAGAAATGAAAAACAGAATACATTTTATCAAGAATATTACACTTTTTTTTCTCAAAACAGACATTGTAACATGAATAAAAAAGTACTGCAAGTTTGCAACAGACAAACTTTATGGACATTTTTCATTTGTAGCTATTTTCGTTAAATTATATGTCATAAATTATAAAATTTTAATCAGATGTTAGCTGAGAAATAAAAACGTAGGATCTGGTAGGGGAAAGTGATCAATGGGGTATAGTGGCCACAAATCAAATAAACAGCTGTATGTATTCGAAATAAATGAAAGAATTAGGGTTAATTTTTTAATTTAGATTTTAACAACTAGGAAATATTCTGAATTCCAAATTTTGTAACTGGCAGTATTTCATTTTGTGAAAAAATGTCTTAAGTGTGCACATGAATCATTTTAAAATCTGAACACTTCTTTTAACTTTGTAAAATTGTTTATTAAAAATTTTAGCCGATTGGTTGTGCAAGCAGCTTTTCGAATGTCTATAGAATACATCTGTATAAACAGCTAGCTGGATTCATTTTATATAGTATAGCCGCCTGCGGCGACCAGCTGGTCCGCCTTTTTACGCCAGGGGTGCCGCCTTCGGCGGCTGCTTAAACAATTTAGCGACGACATTAATCAATGTTTTTCTCTATAAATCAGTATTATCATTCGTTTTTTTACGCCAATGTTGCCGCCATCGGCGGCTGCTTAAATTAATTTCGTGGCGGTGTCAATCAATCTATATCTATCTATATCATTAATAATTTGAATAAAATATTTTCTAGATCTGTCTCCAGTTTCGTCGTTTGGAATATTTTTAAAGGAGGGGGAGGGGAGACACAAACGACGTACTCTTCATGCAAATTTTGTCGAATAATAACAAAAAGCACTTCCACTTTTATGTGAAAGCATTGTTTTTTCAAAGTCATGGTGTATGTGGGGGAGGGAGGGGGGCATTGACACCCAATGTGCAAGCAGCCACCTACGGCGGCTGTTTGGCTAACTTGTCATTTACCTTTTTACTTCAAGTTTGCCGCCTTCGGCGGTTGTTTAAATAAATTTGGCAGCAGTATTAATCAATCCATCTCTATCTTTTTTTTTGTGCCATTCACATTTTTACGCCAAGATTGCCGCCTTCGGCGGCTATCTACCTTTACAATCTATCTCTACATTTTCTTATCCATCTCTATTTATTTTGACCTCCTCACCCATTTCCTAATAAAAACAAAGAACACTCAAAAAACCGCTTTTTTTTATTTAAGTAGAGCAAAAAAAAAAAAAAAAAAGCTCAAATTCCCCGTAGTGTGCAAAAAGTAGCGTTTGACAAAGATAAAAAAAATCTCGCTGTTTTTATTGAATTAATGCGCACAACTATGAAATGTAACGTAATATAGATACAGCGAAAGGTCCAGCTTGGGGGGGGGGATGGAAAAAGAAATAAATGCAATCCCTAAATAAAACAAAAAAAAAAGGAAAGAAAAAAAGCAAGCGCTGCCGAAAAAACACGTGGTCATCACGTCAGAAAATGAAGTAAGCTATATAGTAAAAAAAAAGATTAACATTGCTTGCGATTAAGATTCCATCGTAAATATCGAATCGAAACCCAAGTAGTGACGTCACAGGCATAAAAGATTGAAGAACGCTTTTTTCGACTGATGCGTGAAAGGACATGATGTGTTCAGCATTAAAAATATTGTAAAAAAAAAACTATTGCGTATTTTTAAGAACTTTTTTCTTCTGAAGAGGGCGAAATGGTTTTACTATTACCAACTTAAATTTCAGAAATGAGGCTTTGATACTTCTCGCAGGATGATATTAGAAAAAAATAAAACCCAGGAAAACATGCAAATTAAAGGTTTTTTCAAAAATTCATAAAAAATACAAAAATTGCTCTATCTTCAAAATTTTTTTGTTCATCATATTTAAAATTAAATTTCCGACACTATAGTATCAAAAATATTTGTCTGGCGCGATTGGTTCGGGGTCTGTGAGGTTAAAAGTACTAAAAAGTGCTAAAAATCACATAAAACATTAAATAACTTTTTTTCTAATTAAAATATCAAAAATCGAAGCCCGAGGTGCACAACTTCAGCAAAAACTACACCTGTATACCAAATTTCATCTTTCTAGGCCTTACTGTTTTCCCGGGATGCGCGCCACACACACACACACACACACACAAACATCTTATTTTATTATATGTATAGATTTTAAAACAACTCAAGATGGGGTAAAGTGGTCATAGGTTAAGATTAAAATACATCCTTCACCTAAATCATTTAATCTTCACTTGCAAGGCAGATACTGATTTTAAGGTAAACTGAATTAAAACATTTGAGTTTAAAATTGATATAGCATGTCTATTGAATTAAAGCAAGATTGTAATCCTATAATATTTTTTAAAAAATCATAGATTTTTCTCTGCAGCCACAACTTTAAATTTGTTCTAGTGGAATAATTTAAGCAACCCCTTTTCCTCTCTCAAAAAAAAAAAAAAAAAAAAATCATCTGCAAAATATCAGTAAAAAGTAGAAACTTAGAACTATAAGTGTTTCACATACATCAAATAAATACATAAAGCTTGTAATGGTTTTTTTTTTTTTTAAATTTAGTCATATTGTTTTGGACTTATGTAGTTTAGGTAGTTTACAAATTATTTATACGCTATCTTTAATATATTCCTAAAGAAATAAAACATTGCAAATTATCACATCCTTCCTGATAATACTGATGGAATATAGGAGTAAAATATGATTAAATTGGCTGTTAACTAACAATTGGCCATAGATTACCACTAAAACAGTATTTAAATAAAGTTTAATTCTTGAAAAGAACTAGGTGTATTGAGCATTAAAAAATTACGGTTATTTATGATGGTTTTAGATTATTTGTTTAACGATGACCACTTAACCCCCTTCAGGTCATTAACACACATGAAAAAAAAAATGCCATTAAACTTTTTTTTTCCATCGCAAAATTCAATGCAGTGTGTTCTTTATTAATGTAATGTAAAATAACGAACCAAAAAAATGAAGTTTTAAAAGAAATTTCTATATTTATTATTTACATAAGAGTAAAAAACTGTTTTATAACCACTTTACCCGACCAGAACCTATGAGGTCATGATATCCCCAATTTCCACTGAACCTTTTCTCTGAAAACAATTTCCAAATTTTTCCTCATTTAGGTGTGATGCCAAACTATCATATTGATGAATGCCTTATTGCAAAGCCATTTTAATAGTGAATCAGGACTTCGATTTCATTAATTTAAATGAACTCCACTATTTGCCTTTAGAGGATATAATCAACATTAATATGTGATAAATTCATATAAACTAATAATGCGGATTCATAAAGTTTGTTTTTGTTCTCAATTTTTTTTCTTCTTTTCATATTTCTTCTTTTTCTCACTGCTTAACACTGTTTTATTTACTTTTATAGCAATATTTTTCTTTCTCCTTCTTCCCCGCTCTCCACTAAACCTTTCCTCTGAAAACGATTTCATCATATCTTTTTTCGATTCCTGGAAAGTGTAATTTCACCTTTTCTCGTATTTTTTTCTGATCGATTGGTTTATTTTACGTAGGTGATATATTTATCATGTTTTTTTAAGCCGCAATTTGAAAAATATTCCAACTTTTTGTAATAGTGCTATCGATAATTTGTTCTTGTGATTGCTACTCTTCGAACACACAACTTTGCAAAAATATAGTGGAAATTGGATCTTATTTCGATATTGTTTTTTGAAAGAAAGGTTACTTGAAAATGTAGAGGAATGTGGGGCAAAGTGAAATGGTGAAATATTTACTCTCATTTTCGCTTCATCTATTTGGAAATATTTTTAGGTACACATGTAGTGTATTAAAATCAGGAAAAATTACATATGGAGATCAAATTGTATGAGAATACGAGCAATTTTCAAAAACCGATACTCAAATTGTAATATTTTGTAGAAAGTTAAAAATTACTTTTGTTATCGTAAAATGGTAAATTTCCTGTTATTAGCATTTGAAATTTTTATTGAGACCTACTAATGTTCGGTGCAGTATTTATTTTGTTATTATTAAGCTTTTTTTTTGTTGCTCAATGAGTCAAGGGCGTGCGGAGCAAAGTGAAATATAGGTCATTTCGTTTACTCATTCAGTCATTTGCTAAATCACTTACGTGTCTCTTTATAAATTAATTTAACTACATTCCTTCCTTCACTCATTTATTCATTCATTCAGTTATTTTCGTAATTATTCACTCATTTATTTGTCTTCTTATAGTAATTAATTAATTTATTTATTTATTAATTTATTATTTCGTTATCTTTTCACTAAATTATTCATCCAAGAAAATAGCGTTTCAATGAAAGTTGTATTAAAAATTATATTGCTCTTACTCTTTTTACTGCAGTTTTCAAACTAAATTTCCAATTACTTCCATTTGAAAAAGCTGCGTTATCTTATCTATTCCACTTTGCCTCACGTTCCCCTACTTCAATATTTCGCGTTAAAGTACTTTTTTGTACATGTATGCATGGTAAATGTATGGCAGTTCAAAATACTGTGAAACCTGCGTAGATTGACCACTTGTGTTGCGTTAATTTAGTGTTCAACTTTAATAGGTGGGGTTACCCTAGAATTCGATTTATATGATAAAAGACTGATGCTGTACCTGAAATATGCTGTCAACTTAGGAGATCAATTTAACAGGTTTTACTGTACTTAAACTTTACAATACAAGATATGGACTTCATAACGGCATTTTACGGCACAAAAATGGCAGTCTAAAAAAAAAAAAACTGTAAGGTAACTTATAAGTAACAAATGACCATAGAGGGGAAAATGAATGTTTTAGTGAACTGTTTTTTCCTTCTTCTTATTATGATAACTGAACTCAATTTTAAGTCAAAGGATTTAATTAACATTGAAATCTAGTAAATTAATGAGTACTCATTAAAACAGTTCGGGAGGAAAACTAATGACTTTAAAAATAGAAAATTTAAAAGAAAAATTTCAAATTTAAAGCATAGAAAATGTTTATTTTAGATATTTTCCCCAAAAATTCAAAGAATTTACTCTCAATTATTTGTTTTAAAGATAAATACGTAATTACTTTGTAAAAGATTTACGGTATATAGACATTTATTGATTTATTTTTGGTGTCATTAACAAGGAAATAAATGAAAGCGTTTCTCAGGCTGTAGTGATAAATTTATTCTGAGGAACAAAAGTCTGTTTAGCAGATGTTTTCAGTTTGATTTTTTAAGCAAGCATTTTGATGCTATAGAAGCGTAGTTAAAATATCTACACTCAACTGTTGATAGTTTCAAATGGTTTCCGCTTTCGTTACTTCTGATTAAATATTTTGATAAACTTAAACAATTACAGTCGTACTCGTTTTATGGAATTGCCAGTTTGCACCGAAAATATATTCTAATAGATGGGCTATTTCATTATCCGGGGTAAAAATGACAAATTACATTGGTTTGGTACATTGAAAATATATTATATTAAGCGGGATATTTTTTTAACTGATATTTCCATAAGCGGGTTCGACTGCATTTGTTTATCTAAAAAAATAAAGCAAAAATATTTTGAAAATATAAGCTTTAAGATTTTAGAAAATAATAAACTTATACTAGTTTTTTTTTTTTTTTTTTTTAAAGCACATAAGGGAAGCCTTATGAAAAAGAAAGCACTTAATACTATGGGCAAAAATTTAAAGAAAAGATTTACAAAATGTACAATAAAAACATACTTAAAAGAGACTCGGTGGGATAAAGTCACATTTTATGTTGTTCTATGGTTTCTATTTTTTGCGATTTCTTGTATCCCAGTTTAAAACATATAGCAAAACACTTTTCAGATTTAATATGGTTAATTACATTTCTTTAAAACTACATACTGCTGAGAGTATGAGATATTATTGGGGTAGAAGATAAGTTAGGGTATTTTGATTTACCCGTTACTGCCTGAAATTTAAAAATCTCGCATAACGGTGAAAACGTTCGAGTCCTCCCCCCCCCCCTTCTTTGATTAATTGGCACCTAAACCTAATGGGTCCAAATTCGCATGAAAGGTTTGTTTGTGTAAAAACTGAGTTGCGTTTTGTTAAATTTCATCCAGTAGTTTTTGCTCTAAAGCACCACAAGTATCGGAAACATTCATACACACAGACAGATATTTTCTAAAAATGGTCAAAACGGACTCAGCACACTATAAAATGCAAATCCGTCAAAATTTGATTTGTTACTTTCTTCTTTTTTTTTACGAATCTAGTACTAGCTTTGATTCATTTGATGTAGAAGAAAGTTAAAATGCACTCCTGCTTAAAATCTTGGTTTTGTTTTAACTTCGTATAGTACCGAAAGAACAATATGAAGATTTTAGACATATAACTATCAACGTTGTTACCTATAGTTTAATGCTTTCTTTTATTACTGAATGTGTAAATACATTAAAATTACAACACTAAATGTCAATCAAGAGGCTGAGTGAAACATTTTGAGAAGAAAAATTGTACACTTGTCTTTATGCATGCTATTTTCAGTGGGCTCAATACTATTAACGTTGTTAATTAACATTTTAAGTTTCCCAGGCACTGTTTAATACACAGTTACATTAACAGCATACCACTAAATGTCACCCAAGGGCCAAAATGAAACATTACGGAAAATGAACGCTTGACTTGATACTTGTTACTACAAGATTCGTGTCGTACTGAAAAAGTATTATGAAGACTAAGGACTCATAACTTTTGTGTGAAAAGATGACGACATTTTTCTTAGGCAAAAAGTGGTGAGTTTTTTTCTAAGGACTTTCCTCTCCTTCATAAAACCTATGTGCGTTATGATTTTTTTTTTTAAAGTTCCTGTTAAACATGATGACAAATAAATGCATTGAATTTTAATGAAATTCCATTAATTCTCACAATTTTTATTTTTCAAAAATTCAATTGATAGATTCTATTTTTCTTTCAAATGTGGGAAGAGTTGCTTAAGATTATAAAACCTCTTATAACATGCAGTATTTAAATATTGATTAAAAATAGTATCAAAACCTTGATCTGAAGAAGAATTTTTACATTGGGGAACTGTTAAAATATCACGTACTAAGTTTAAAGTCAAGGCAACTTTGCTTAGTTTATATATAAAGTGGACATGTTTATATAGTGCGGTTATTAAATGGCTCTATACTGCATTAAAAACAAATTCGCACAGATGAGCATAGTAAAAAAAAATAGGCTTTTTTACATTTCATTGGATTTTTCATTTTTTACTCCTTTCACTTAAAAAACCGCTTTACACAATATAAGATATTATTTATAAACTAAAATGTTCAAAACTACAAAATCCAAAATTCCGATACGCGAAAGGAACAAGAAGTTCCGTCTAGAACTAAACGAGCCTACTTTCCCGTATACCCATATCTACTTTGTAGTATCTGATCAAAGTTCTCAAAAATAGCTAACATCGCAAATTGTTTCAAACATGATTTTTTAATATTTTAAGTTGATTTCTAGGAATAAAATATGCCTTACTCATCTAAAAAATTAGATGCGTAAAAAATAAATAAACGAATAAATAAAATAACAGCACCTTTTAAACAAAGCAGCTAATACACTTTTTTCCATTAAAAAAAACCGCTTTAAAGAAGAAAAAAAATAAAATAATTAAAACTAATAAGCTCATTAAAATAAAAACATCATTAAAAATTCGTTTGTTTTACCCCTGTTGTCCAAAAATATTTTTTAAATGAATTAATCTACTTTCAAAAATAAATCTTTATTAATAATAAAGCAGAAAGTCTCTCTGCCTGGATATCAGGATCTTTGGATGTCTGTGACGCGCATAGCACCTAGACCGTTCGGCCGATTTTCAAGAAATTTGTTACGAAGTATGTAGCATGGGAGCGTGTACTTCGAAGCGATTTTGCAAAAATTCGATTTTGTTCTTTTTCTATTCCAATTTTAAGAACATTTTACCCAGCAAATTATCATAACGTGGAAGAGTAGATTACGAAATTATCATAACGTGGAACCGTAACATGGGCCAGCAAATGAGCATAGCTAACTGGCGAGAAATTCATTATCCACTATTTGTAAATATACAGGCGAACCAAATGACCTTTTAATTTTCTACTACGGGCAATGTCGTGCGGTTACGATTAGGAAAAACATAAAATGTCAACTTAAAAAAATAATTTTAATTTCCAAAAAAAAAAAAATCGTATGCGCATATCTTTATGTAGAAACATAAAGGACTCCGAATTTATCCACCGAAAACTGAATACATATATTAAAACTTTAGATTGGAAATAAAAACAAGTCATACTAACAATAATTATTTCACAGTTAAAACCATGGCTGCGAAGTCGGAGTCAATCTTATTTTGGGATAAAAGTCAGATTCGGGAGCCGAAGGTATTTAATTCAAAGATTCGGAGTTGGAATCGGTCATTTCCCTTATAGAGCTGCCAATGTTTGCAGAGCCGGAGTCGGACATATTTTGAGATAAAGGAGTCGGAATCGAATATCCAAGAGTCGGAGTCAATCATTTTTCCTTCGTGTATAAATTTTTACCAGAGCTACAAAGTCAGAGTCGAAGTCGGGGATACGGAGTCCGACGAATCGTCGTACAAGAGTCGGAGTCAGATGCTCCAAAATTCTCGGAGTCGGAGTCGGGAGTTTATCGTCAAGAACTATTTTTAAAAAAATTGTTTGAAGTTAATTCGCCTTCAAGTGCGGAATATACGTTGACTTTCAGTTTCCCCGTAGGTGCTAATGTTAAGAGATTTGAATTGTTCAAAATTGAATGGAAAATTGTTCAAATCAAAAAAAAAAATTTATATACATGTTATACAATCAAAAGCTTTTTCCTACGAAGTTTGTTTGAAGCAACTTCGCCTCTAATTTCGGAATTGTCCTGAACTTCCTCGTAGGCGCTAATGTTAAGTTTTTTATGAACTGTTCAAAATTGAACGAAAAATAGTTCAAACCAAAAAGTGAAATATAGGAATGAGGTTTCTTTGCAGAGATCCTTCGAACAAAAATATTCAAATCGGATTATTCACTCAAAAGTTATTTGGGGGGAGGGGGGCAGACAGACAGACCGACAGACATTTTTCTCCATTTCAATACCCTACTTTACAATTTTTAATTTTTCGATATTTACTTTTTTTTTTCTTTTTTCTTTTTTGTTTTTCGCGATATATTGAAGATGCATTAAGCCATTTTTCATGCTTTTTTCTTCTTTCTGTGACTTTCGGTGGGAAAGTAAGCTAAAAAATGGTAGTTATTTCAACTGGAAGACAAAAAATATAAAAAACAATGTATTGATTTTTGAACATATAATATACATTTCTTTATGTCAACAAAAAAGCTAGTAACAAGTACGGTTTCGAGTAGTCGTAAGTTGGCGTAAAAGAAGAAAATATAAATATAGACACGCCTACTCACAGTTCATAAGTAAGGCGAATAATAAATAAAAACGCTATTTGTGAAAAACTAACAATATTTTTTAAAGAGGGAAAAGTACTAAACAATTTTTGGAAATCAACTTTCAATGTTTATGATTACTATGAATTTTACAATCAAATGCATTCGCAACACGTAAGCAAACTCAAATTTATAATGTAAAATAAAATTGACGAAAAATTGAAAAAGAAAATCTTAATAATTGAAAAAAATACCTTTCGAAAAAAAAAAGCTCACAATGGAAAAAAAATAATCAAAATTATGTAAATAAAGATGGGTAAAATTTATGTACTCCAAATATGCATTTCAATTCATTTTTTTTCAATCAGGGTAATGCATTGTTTTTTACAAAACAATGCATTTCACACATAACACACAAAACATAAAAGAAACTACAAACAGAACTATAATTCACCCTGTCTATTTCAAAATCCCTCATTAAGTAGGTGGGAGTAAAGACTGAAACAATAGTCTGACTAGCTTCCACCTCTTAACTATGTTTCAATGACATTAACGTGTAACAATTAAATGTACATACAACCATATGTTTCTTTGCATTTCCCTATCTTACTCTTTTTCTGTATCCACAACTGTAATTATTTAACTAAAAATGCTTAGCAATGGCTTGATAAAATTCTAATACGTAAAGAAAACATAATTATTAAAAAGAAGAAAATGAAATTGCACGTAAGTTTTGACGCATAAATTTACGTCAAAATACTACCGCATAATGTAACATACTTTAAGGTGCATCGTATACGGTAACAAACGACTTTTTTTTTTCTCTTTTTTTTCCTTGCAATGAGGAAGAATAAGGAAAACTATCTTCCTAAATTAAGAGCATGATTCTTAAATCAGAAGCTCGTGCTTGCTATTGAAAAATTAATTTTAATCAAAGTCATTTTTCCTTATTTTTTTAATGTTCACGAACAATGTTTGAATTGAAAAACAAATATCGCAGTGGAAACACTTTAAAATAAATATCGATGACAGGTGTGAGTGATATTAGGTAATATAGTGATGACATTAAAAATTACAGGAAAACCAATTAGTTCGTGTTTAGTTTCATGGAAGTATGTTATAATTTAAGTTCCAAAGTAAAATGCGAATAACTAATAGTTTGTGTTAAACAAAGAAACACGCTAAAAATAAATGCTTGTTATTTTTTTTTAAATATGAAAACCCTCTCGACTCCTTCGCGGTTGAATAATATTCGTTAAAAAATAATTTTACTTATATATTACGATACATCACTTGTTTATCAATGGACACATTTGTTCTATTGAACAAAGTTGCGTACTGCGGGTGTCAGAAATTGATTTAATAACGTGTCAGATTTTATTTAGTACGAAGTGTAATATCAAAAAAGAAATACGATCAAGACAAAATAATTTGAAATGCACAGTCAAATTAGATGATTAAATAAATGAATTAAACAATTACTAGCTGCGTTGTCTGGCTTTGCCCGGTGCACCTTAAAAATAAAAATTGAGTCAAGTGACGTATATTCAACAATTAGGCTTAAATAAATTAATAATAATAATAAAAAAAAAACATTATGCAAAATTTCCCTCCCAAACAACGACGACAGATATTAAAATACTGTTAAGAAATTAAATCGAGAAAGATGAATTTAAAAAGCGTAACCATGGAAGCACAAAATAAAATAAGTTTAGGGAATAAAAATACGAAAGAAAATGGTTAAAACAACTTGAATATAAATGAGATTTTTTTAAACTTGATTTACAAAGGCTTGTTACTTTTTTTTCTTTTCGAGATAGAAGTTTAGTTTTGCGACAAAAAGTCAAGATGGATCTGAAGTAAAAAATATCGCTTTTTCCAATGGTGCAAAAAAGAAAACTGTGGGACAATTTTTTCTTTTTTTATTGATAGATTTAATGAAGAAAGTAGTGCCTAAATTTAAGCTATGCCTAAAAACATTTGAGCTAAAAACGCAAATAACTCTTGCCGTAATTAAGTTAGAGCACTGAAACAAATTGTGTAGAACGCAGAAAATTCCGCCCTTTCCAGCGATATGTAATATTAATATGTGCAAGTAATTTTTCACCCCCATATTTGGCAATTTATGTGAAAATTGGGCCTAAATTGGAATAAAAAAAGAACTACTCTTCGAATTTTTTTCAAACCGGTCTGTAAACCATTCCGGTGCTGAAAATAAGATACTGCGAAATAGGCCGGGTAGTTTTCGAGTTTTGAGCGTCCAAACAAACACAAGCTTTTTGGAGACTTCATTTTATACTATATAGAGATAACTAGACTTTATTTTTTTATTTAAAAACGAAATAGAAAGAGTTATGTATAACAAGATTGTTAAGCTTCATAAACAACGTTACATTTTGTTAACTATAAAATATAAATATTAATTAAAATTTCATTAGAATAAAATTTTATGCTTACGATTGCATCGCCGAGAAAACCTTAAAAGAGGACATTTGAGAGCAGTTAAATGTAGAGTTCTTTATTTATTTTTTTGGAAGAATGTGACTTGGGCTAAAAGGATATTCGTCAAACCCTTCTAATGGCAAATACATTCAATATTTTACATCAATCCATTTTACTTCCAGCCTATTTTCCACCTATAGATTTTCTCATCAATAATTCTAGTTGTGAGACCCACAGGCTCCATACCTCAAGCCTGGTATTAACAGCTATAACAAATGCTGTAATATCGTGACAGACCAAAATACGTACGAAAAAAATATCGGGGGTTGGAGAGGAGAAATATTTGATGGCAGATGGAATCCCCGCGCTCCAACGAAACCAGCAAAAGGACACGTCGTGAAAAATAAATACCTTATCCCCCAGCTCCATTCGAACCCTAGGCGCGGGGGAGAATTAAATTGATAGAGAACCTCCCTTTTGAAGAACGGGGGGTTATTCCACGCACTCTCCAAGCAAACCGAGTAACTGGTTATTTATGACACACGGACTGCCTTCCAAGTAAGGGGTGTCGGGGTGAATGGTCGCCAGAGGGCGCTGGGGGACAAACGGACGTTAAAAGCTTTTCCGCACTAGGCAGAGTCCGGCTTTCACTGCTGGGATAGTCATATGCGTAGAGTGAGAGCTCCGGAGTGATGTCTCCCCCGAAGTGTTCCCTCTCACTGCAGTGAAAGCCATACTAAGGGGTGAGCGTTTTTTGAAAGGTTGTGTGTCGGACAGACATGCACTGGTTATAATAGGCAGGTGAAAACAAATTGTTTCGTATTTGACGAAAAGCCAAAACACTTAAAGAAATATTCCGAATTATCTTTGTGATTAAAACTGATAAAAACTGCTGGGTTTCCCTTGAAAATTGGTTTCTGATGTGCACTAAAATGTAATTATATCGTAAGATTTGTTGCAATAGAGTTATTGTGATGTTAATCAAGGAGTAAACTTAATTTATAACAACTCAGATGAATAGTTGAAAGAAAAATATCTTTCAATGAAACACTTCTTCAGCAAGGCAAAACTTTCTCCACATTTATATGACATTAAAAAACGAAAAAAATGGTTCATTCTTTAAAAGTCAAAAACTCTAAGCATTCTATAGCAATGAGATAAGGAATCATGCGTCCAATATTTATAATGAATGCTATTAACAAGATGGATTGTTGTAAATGAAAAAGAAGCATCCAAAAGCTGTTTAGAATCAAATAATTCTTACAGTTTTACTATTGTTCAAACCATTTTCTTGTAAATTGAGTAACAGTGAAATTTTAGAATGAAAATGCAAAGAAACAATACTACTAGAAGTTATGCTTGTATGTGGAGTTCAGCTTCATCAAGTCGCTATTTTTGTACACTGTTCCGTCGTACATTCTTGCTTTCGAAACTTTTAGTAATTGTGCTCCATCCATCCCTCATCGTATCTGTCAATGGCACGCTGGAAATTTTACCAGGTAAGATTTTATTCTCTAAAATATTTATTATACTAGTTTTTTTTATGTGTGTAATACTCCTTGGTCAGGAATAATTTCAAATAAAAATACACGTAGTTTGTCATACATTATATAGAGATACAGTAAAACCCCTCCTAACGGACACCCCTCAAAGTCGGACACCCCTCTTATGCGGTCAATTTTTAATTCCTTCGTTCCAATGCAAATACCATTATTAAACTATTGTCCCGCGGGCACCTCTCTATAGCGGACAAAAAGAAATTGTCCCGTTAGTGTCCGCATTAGAGGGATTTTACTGTACAAATCGCAAGGTAACCATAAACAACAATTTACGACGGTTGGCTATTTTAAGTGTTGTAACTGTTTTTATGAAAATAAAAGAGGTTGGTTCCATGATTGATATTTGGCAAGAAATGTGCTGAAATGTAAGAGCAGAATTAATTTAATAACTGTATTTACCCTTAGAAAAATGCGTGTACGTTTTTCCAATTCAGAGACCAGTTAGTTAATGTTAATGAGGAACCACTAACTACTTCAATTTCTGAACGATAAAAAAAATAATATATCAATATTGAACTATTTATAAATGTGAGCAAAATAAAATTAAGCTTGACACATGCATCCTTGCGTTACCAACGCATTGCACTACACGTGGTACAATACATTTTTTTTAAACTTACCCTTGTTACGTGCAAAATGAAAAAAAAAAAAAACATTTTGAAAAAAAAAAAAAACTCCCTATGTTTGTATTTTTACATTTATTTATGTTTTGCTTTGAAAATGAACTATTATCCGTATTAAGTCACCTTTAATTTTGATTAACATTTCATCTTAAAAAAAAAAAAAGCTGAAAAGTTCTGCTTATTTTTTTGAAAAAAAAAAAAACTTATATTTTGAACGATCTATTTTTATCGTCTTCTCGTTTTTAAAAAAATGTATATTATCTAAATAAAATAATCTTTATCAAATTTTTATTTCAAAAGCAGTCCGAACAATGCATACAAAAAATGCTTCTGAATGAATATTGCTTGTCGGATTTAATAATAAAATTTAACACTTTAATTCGTTTTTATCAAATGTTTACCTATCTCAAACTTTCTACTATAGAAGTATTGTAAATATATATGTCTCTAATTGCGTATGAGTTGCACTGTATTCTTAAAAAAATAGTGAAGTGCACCAAATAAATAATTTTGATTGTTTAAAAATACAGAACATATAATTAGAAAACTTATATATTTGTGCTTTTAATTTACACTGCATTTACTCTTAAAAGAATACTTCAGTGCAAGATGTGAATAAATTTGATTGTTTTTAATGTTTTGGGAAAATATGATAAGAAATCTTATATATTTGTACTTTTTAACTTTACCAGTTCCATTTTTAATCAGTTTTCACTGAACTTACACGCTTTGCTTCATTATTTACAGCTGGTTTTTTTCGCATGACCTGAAATATTTTATGGGGAACACTTCTTTCATGATTCATGAAATGAGTCTTAGTAATTTGTGCCTTTTAATCAGTTTGATTTCGTTGTGCGTTAAAACATATTGGGGATAAAAAAATTTAAAATCATGCATAATATGTATGCGTACATCTTATCTTAAATTGATTGTCATATATATTTTTCATAAATGCAATATATAGAGAAGCGCAAATACATGCTTGTGTGTGTATAGTGATATGAATACAATTGTGCATATTCATGCATTTTTATTTCCATTGCAAGCTATGTTGTTCACATTAAGTTTTAATATTCTTTTAAAGATAAATCTCGTATTTTATAGCTAATCATTTCATACGAAAGCATGCATTCATACAATAAAAATTGAATATTACAAAGCATAATTGTTTAGAAATTTATTTACTATGTTTTTTCATTTATGTAACACATCCTTTAATATAGAGTTGTAAAGCCTATTTTTGGTCTTAAGTTTACAAAAAATCAAATGTTGATAAATAAATGCAAAGGTAAAATATGATGTCATGAGAAAAAACTGTTTTAAGCGGAAAAACTATCTTGCACCAACGTTTCCAAGAAATACTACAATAAAAAAAAAGCCTTGGAATAAAACACATTTTCTGTTTATGACCGCACGCTTTTTTTCAATCTATAAACATTTCATAAATTTAGCCATTATGCGGCAAGTTTACGTCCGAAGTTGATAAATTATTTCCCGTCACTGGGTGTAACTTTTCCCTCAACACGCTTCTCAAGACGTCCAAACAACGCCCACGGAGGCTACCTATGATTGATGGAAACGGTCGAGTGTGAACAGAAGTAGAACAAATAAATGGTATCCCTTGTGAAAATACTAGATGTAGATTCAAACACAAGAAGTACAAGCTACGAAAAAGCAAAGGAATCTTCACTTGACCATGCCAAAAAATATGTATTTAGAAAAATAATTTTTTCTTTTTTTTTTTGCATGACTTCAGCCAAAAATAAAAACAAAATACTTGAAAGTGATAGTAAATAGCGAGACTGATTAAAAAAAATCGGAACGTAGAAATTAGGCGCGAAATAACTTACACTTTTAGAACGTACACTACATTTTATTCATCTTAGATTTCTCTATAGTTTGTAATCAATAACTTTATTACAAAATACATTAAATAATTTAAAAATATATAAAAAATAAATTTTATGAATAAGGTAGAAAATATTGACTTCGATCTATTGTTTCTATTAACTGAAAATTATCTAAGCTTTAAGTTGTGCACAATATTCTTGCATAACCTGTCTTTTGATAACACGAATAGGTATGATAACTTTCCCACTTTTGAGTAGGCGATTGATAGTTGCCCATAAGAGAAACATGTATGTTTGAAGTCCAAACCGCCAGTAGACATTGTTTGGTCTTGAAATCTATTTATGGTCTTTTCAAAAGCTAAACGGATCGGAAATTGAAGCCTTCCAAATGTGTTTGAAAATTATGACGCTATTAATGACTTACGTGGCAACACAAAAATTTCTCCTTTAAGCTTTTCCTTCAAAAATGTTGAAATTTTGATGAAGAAACGTGTACCGTTGCAAAATCTAGGTGGGTTTAAACTGTGAAAAAGAATAATTGGTGAACCAATTTTCAACCGGAAATCGTCCAGTAGAATTCCTGGTATACCCAGAGAATTAAAAAAATCAGTTGGATTGTTTACGGCTTTGTTTTCAGCGACAATTGTATAGCCTTGTTCAGCATCAACGGTCAACACAATCTGATTGTGATTTTTTTTAGCTGTCAGTAATGCCTCATTATTTATAATAATTGTAGCTAAGACAGCGTCATTGCACTATTGCTTCTCGTTGCAAATCAGTGTTAACTAAGTCGGTGACCAATCGATCATATTTTAGAACACCATAATGACAAAACAACAAATTTGAAATTGAAATGCATAAATCTTCAATCAACACTAAGCTTTGTTATAAATCTCTGGTGTTAAATCTAGATTTGGACATCGGTGTTCTTGTTTAACTCTATGGAGTACATCTTCAAGCATACAATTTATGTAGTTTCCCCACAGAAATGATACTTGTGTTGAATATTATGTCGTTAAAATTATCTTAAACAGTTGATGAATACTGTTTCTCGTTATATCAAACCTGCATTTCAACTTCTAATGATTGTGTGCAATCAATAATTACAATTCGCGACATGCATCGTGATATGTATTAAACACTCGACAATTAACGGTCCAGAAATATTCTTGTCTGTCCGGGAATGTTAACCGAAAACAAAAGCAAAAACAATGTTCCTTTTGTTTTGGACTCAGTTTTGTTTTGGATGAAGTTTTGGTCCCAATGTCTTGACTTTAACTTTTAATTATGCCCGAGATTAATGATTGTTGTGTTCTTTATTTACGTGGCTTCCATGATTTTCTGGTTTTATTTAACACTGTAAAAACAATTAATAAACGTGATGAAAAATAAGGGGAGCGAATACGCCCAATTTCTGTCAGTAACATATCTTGCAAAAAAATAGGAACGTTTTCCACTAAAAGCCAGAACACTTCCTAAAATGATTCTGACGTACTTCTGAAGCATTCCGAAACCTTTCTGATTCGTGTCAATATCTTCTCTTAAACCTTAAGAAAGAATCGAAGTTAGCCTGGAAAAATTTTTCGACTCACCAAGAAAGTACCAAAAGCATTGTCGCAATCATAGCCACTGCTAAGAAGGACTGCGCAAAGAATTCTACTTGCTTGTTTCTCTTGGAAAGTTGCAGAATCCAGAGACTCACTTGCTCCCATTGTTAGTTACGTCAATCTGAACGTACCACGACGACGATAGTGAAGTTATTTCATCACTAAAAGTCATTAACCTTCCTGAAATTATCCTGGAATCTTTTTTAAGAATTTAGTAATATCCCAAGCTAAAAGCCAGTCGTGTCGCTGGAGCTTCAGAGAAAGCTTAGGTAAGTTGAACACAAAGCTTGATACTTTTCCATTTTTCTAAGAAAGCTCCAAAGTATTACTGCAAGCAAGGCGAAAGGTAAGACAGACTTGCAAGCCATGAGTGTAACTCGCCTGCGACTCCTGCAAAACTACGGAATCCAGAGAATCATTCTCTCTCATTAGGAGCTTAATCAATATAGGCAGGACGTAGTTGACCTGAAACCGATACATCTAATAAAGATGCTCAGTTTTCGCAACGTTTAGAAGTTTGCATTCATGACATTTGTAGCAATTCAGGAAACTTTTTGACACATATACTTGATTTTCAAAAAAAAAAAAAAAATGTTGAGGACCTATGAAATCCCGACATGTTCCACGGAAATAACCAGTTACACTTTAGATTTTTTTTTTACATTGCATGTAAAATAGCGTGGAACATTTGTAATTAATTTTAATTCTAAGAATCGGCCGAAAATTTTAGGTTTTTTTATATTAGGTTTTTTATATAATGTAAAAAAAAAAAAAATAGGCTCGTTTTTGGTGGTTCAAGTGCTCTTCCTAGAAAATATCTTAGGTGAGATATACTCGTTGGCCGTTTTCCAGATGTACGGCAATATGCTGTACAGAAGGGTCTCTTTCATATATGGAGAAACTAAATTATACCAGATAGCTTCGTTGCTGCTTATATATCCACTAACCTCTCATAGTGTTATTTCGTCATTTTTTCCGTATTATGTACCTCAAATGCGACATAATAAGGACTTTTAATAACGTATTTTTCAAAAGTGTAGTCGTCTTTGTGAAATACTTTTTTTTAACCTGTTTTGCATCCATCAACTGTGTGTACATGTACAACGTCAGCGTTCCGTTTGTGACAAATGTTCCTACATAATTTCTGTTTTTTTATCATTCCCTATATCGCACCTAAAGTTTTGTCATGCATTGCCATTAGCGCTATTAAAAAAAATATACCGAGATTTTGTGACTGAAACATATGTGCACTTCATTCGGGACATATTAAGACGTAATATCAGAATGCGAACGGAAGTCACTGTAGGTGTCGTGGAACCATTCATAAGAGACAGAAACAAAAAGCACACGAAGCTGAACATTATTATTATTGTTATTATTTGCTTAAAAAAACATTTCTCAGGCTCGATTTATTATCAGACAACTTAAAATGTAAATTAAAACAGTAAAACTAATATAAAACTTGAAACTAAAAAATAAAAAAAAAACAAAATCCTATAAATTGTAGTAAAACTTGAAAATTGTCTTAGTTGAATCTGAATTCGTAGCCATGCAGTAAAATAAACCCTAATTTTTACACGATAGACAAACTTCATGCATATTTGACTTGTTTTTTAATTTATCAAGTATGCATCGAACGCTTGAGACAAAAGGACATAATCTCGACAGTAGAAATAAAAATTAAATGCAACGCTATTAAATTATGTGTGCGAGATTGTGGATCAACATTTCAAAAGATTTGAAGATGAATAAAAAATTTCTGTAGGGATCGGTAAGCCATTAACTTGTAATTAAAACACTTCGTTTTTAAAATAAGAAAAGAAAAAAAAAAAACACTATTCCTTCTTACACAAATTTGGACCAGCGTTTCTGAAATTTCTTTGACCCGTGAACCGGCGAAAGCTGCTAAAAAATTAATTTGAAAGTAGTTCCTCCTTTCTTTTTTAAATGTAATGATAATAAATAAATCCTTACGTTAGTGGAACGTTAAACAACATATTATGTTTTTAAAAACAGGTTAGGTTCCTTCTCCTTTGGTATTTCTTTTTCTTTCTTTTTTGTAAAAAAAAACAAAAGAAAAAGAAAACCACTTCCGACTTGTGAACCGTAGAAAACCTGAAAAGAAATTTGTCGACCGCTGAGGATTCCTTTTTGTTGTAAATTACTAATAGCAACGAATAAATACATAAATATAGGAAATATAAATTATTACTTGGTATGGAAGAACTGTCACAAAAATATTTATATGTTACCGCCTGCGGCGACCAGCTGGTTCGCCTTCTTACGCCAGTCGCCTTTCTGTGCAAGCAGCCACCTACGGCGGCTGTTTGGCTAACTTGTCATTTACCTTTTTACTTCAAGTTTGCCGCCTTCGGCGGCTGTTTAAACAAATTTGGCTGCAGTATTAATCAATCCATCTCTATCTTTTTTTGTGCCATTCACATTTTTACGCCATCTACCTTTACGATCTATCTCTAAATTTTCTTATGCATCTCTATTTATTTTAACCTCCCCGTCCATTTCCTAATGAAAACGAAGATCACTCAAAAAACCACTTTTTTTATTTAAGTAGAGCAAAAAAAAAAAGCTCAAATTCCCCGTAGTGTGCAATAAGTGGCGTTTGACAAAGAAAAAAAAAATCTCGCTGTTTTTATTGAATTAAATGCGCACAACTATGAAATGTAACGTAATATCGAAACAGCAAAACGTCCAGCTTGGGGGGGAGGGGGAGGGGAGATGGAAAATGAAATATATGCATTCCCTAAATTAAACAAAAAAAAAGGAAAGAAAAAAAGCAAGCGCTGCCGGAAAAACACGTGGTCATCACGTCATAATATGTAGAAGTAAGCTATATAGTAAAAAAAAAAAAAAGATTAACATTGTTTGCGATTAAGATTCCATCGTAAATATCGAATCGAAATCCAAGTAGTGACGTCAGAGGCATAGAAGATTGAAGAATGCTTTTTTCGACCGATGCGTAGAAAGATATGATGTGTTCAGCATTAAAAAAATTGTAAAAAAAAAACTATTGCGTATTTTTAAGAACTTTTTTCTTCTGAAGAGGGCGCAATGTTCTTACTATTACCAACTTAAATTTTAGAAATGAGGCTTTGATACTTCTCGCAGGATGATATTAGAAAAATATAAAACCCAGAAAAAAATGCAAATTGAAGGTTTTTTCAAAAATTCATAAAAAATACAAAAATTGCTCTATCTTCAAAATTTTTTCATTCATCATATTTGAAATTAAATTTCCTACACTATAATACAAAAAATATTCGTGTGGTGCAATTGGTTCGGGGTCTGTGAGGTAAAAAGTGCAAAAAAACACATAAAACATTAAATAACTTTTTTTCTAATTAAAATATCAAAAATCGAAGCCCGAGGTGCAGTGTATACCAAATTTCATCTTTCTAGGCCTTACCGTTTTCCCGGGAAGCGCGCACACACACACACACACAAACATCTTATTTTATTATATGTATAGATGACAAGTTATTGTTCTTGAAATTATACATAAATTATAAACAATGGTGAAAAATCGTAGAAAACGATGAACAATAATCACAAAATTTACGTAAAAATATCGTAAATGATAGATTAATGTTTTTTTCCCTTAATTGAGAAAATGATTTTTTTTAAGTCTCTTAAGAGTGGTCAACTTTTTCTGCGAACTGGTAACGGTTCGCCCACTCATCGGCTGAACATCGCTGACTTAGACGACTCGAAGAAAGTTCGCAGTGTGCAAAAAATGCAGACTTTTAAATGCTTTTAAAATTAATATGCAAGAGCATATTAATTTTCACATTAGAGCATCTAATTGAAATCTCAGCTTAAATGTGCAAACAGGAAAAAAAAGATCTTTTGGTTTGAAAAAAAAAAAACACTTTTGATAAAACCATGGCCCCCTTAATTTTTTTTTGGACAAAATTTTATTAAAGTTGGTAGAACTATAAGTTAAATTAATACATATAGTCGGACAATCATAATTATAAACGATACAGGTCACCCTATTAGGTCACCGCCAAAGCTCATCATTTGAAAAACAATCCGATGCTCCTTAACCAACTGGTATATTCCCCATTTAACTATTTCGCCACATTAAAGAGCGTTTTGGTTTTATAATATTACGCGTCAAATTAAATAAAATTAACAAATGTATATTATTATTCTCTTGCAATCCTATTTGTGTGTGGTGAAGAAAGAGTTTGCCGTTAATGATAGAATGGCTTTGATACATCTTGAAAAATAAACTTTCCATCACCCACGACCAACATAAAAGAAATTACTTTCACCATTTCCTTTGTTCGAAATCTAAAGAATACTAAAACATGGTTGTGACAATGTTTCCTCTACGAGTAAAATTTTTCCCCATATAAAAGCTGATCTCATGTTCGTCATTGTATCAGGCAGTTATTCAATGCAACAGAGATGCATTAAATTAACACCGGTAATGGAATTCAGTTGTCGTTTTCCTACGGAATCTAACTGGTATTTAATGATCAAACAAATCATTAAATGATATTTAATGATGTGAGGTTCCGTACCGGATACCTACAAGATGGCACGCTAACGATCACACAATTAACACAATTTCAACGGTTCATTGTCAAAATGGAACAAGACCTTGTCATCAACGTGAACATAAATGCTCAAATCATTTGCTCAACTGTACAATTTTCTGCGCGTAATTGGTATTAAATTGTAAACTGGAAATTTAATATATTTCTGGAAGCTATACTTTTGTTAAGACGCATGCATTAGCAAAAACTTATTATATGCAACTTAAATTTGGAATTTCTCGCAATTGATAAATTACGTGTGGGGGTTTATTCATATTATGCACCTTACGGCTGCTTAGCGTTTCTCATGCACAACTTATTTTAAAAGATAACCTGCAATGGCAGAAGCACGTATACGTATAAATATAGCACACGTCTGTTTTATTTTCTAAAAATATGGTTATATTATCTCTTAAAATGCATTGTTTTTTTAATTTTTAGTTATTTATTTATTTATTGATTTTTTTACGCCACCATAGAATGCAGCTGTGAGCCAATCCCATAGTTTGTAAAGATAAGGTTCCTAAACTTTTTTCTTTTTTTTTAACCTTGAAGAACATTTCAAAAAAATAAAAGAGCAGCAAGCGACACCAGTTTTTTTCTTTTTTTTGGATTATCTGTGGCTCACCAAAATAATGAAAAAAAATAAATAATTCAAAATTAATAAAGCATTTTCATATCATACTCCGTTTCCTTTTAAACCCGTTTAGTTTAAGGAATTTGATTATGGTTTATACATTTTACGCAGTATTTTTAAGAACACAGGCTACATTTTTCCACCGTAATCCTTAGTCCTCCGTTCAGTTCCTTTAGTTTAAGGAACGTGGTTATGGTTTATACATTATATGCAGTAATTTTATGAATACCAGACTACACACCGTATTCCGTGCCTCCTTAATTAGCAATAAGGATATTAGTGTGATACCACTTGAAGGCTCAAAAACATTACTTTGTTTCTAAGTATTTTACTCTTACCAACTCTCTCTGATAAATGTTACTATTTTCATATCATTTAGATTTAAAAAAAAAGAAAGACAGATAGCCGGAAGACAGTTAATTGACATTAAACAAGTGAAAGCCAAAAAACCGTTCTTGAAACTTATTGACAAATATTATTTTTAGAATACTTATGGAAGACACGATACATGTATTTAAAGATTTTAGTAAAACTTTAGATCAGTTATCAGACCCTGTCATTTTCCCAGCGATGTTGTTTTTCCCCGTCAGAGTGCATAATCCGATTTCTACCCGAAAAAAATCTGTCAATCAGCAGGGCTCATCAAGTTTTTCTCATTTGGAGATACGGTTTTACAGTTGGACCCCGATTTAACAAATTCACCGGGACCGAAACTTTGTACGTTAAATCGGGGGTTTTCATAATATTGGGGTGTGATTTTTTAAAATGCACTAACCTTATCTAAAACCCCTAATAAGCAACTGCGCAAAAATATCCATAGTTAGAAAGTGTACACTTTTTATTCTGCACTCCACGACTTATTACACGCTAGTTAATTTAAAATTTTAAACTACTGAGTAATAGATGTTTGGACAATTTCCTTGATACGTGACTCGAAATAGCTCTCTTTCGACTTTATGGAGAGAAAAAATTACTGTGTCATTTTGAGCCTGCTGCATGAGATATGTTTTTACTGTTTCCAGGCCATGTAAAGCTTCTGAAAAAGTAAGTTTTAATAGGAGTTTCATTATTGCTTGGTTGCCCCCTCGCCCGTCAAAAATTGCTGATTCCAAGAAAAGTCTTTTTCTGCTTCGGACAATATGGATGCAACATTTGGAAAACAATCCAATATTTCCTAACGCAAATTAACAAAGAATATTTCTTTGGCTGTTAAAATAATTCGTTATTTTGGGGTTTATTATTTGGTAAATATTGGGTTTTGCTTTTATTTTAGTCGGTAAGAAAGAAAAATTCGTTAAATCGCGAAATTTGTTAAATAGAGGTCCGTTAAATCGGAGTTCGACTATATTTGTTCAATAAGGTTGACATATCTTATAAGAAAATTAATTCTACTACAAGATGAAATTTCATATTTCGTGTATTATGTGTCTTTTAGTTACGGTATTTACGGATTGATAACGCGAAAGCTATTTCAGATCAATTTATCTAATTTGTCCGAGGGATATTTACCTTCCCACTAAAGGTTTTGGCTTCGTATCACATACACCATGTTCTTGACAACCTGTCTTGCATGTAAGTGACCAAAAACAGCACAAGTCAAAGTGAATCAGATTGTATGCAGATAAAATCAAACCAATTTGAATAGGCCTTTTAAAAATTATTAAAATAAAATTAGTTTATTTTTGTTAAAAACAAGTGATCATATACAAATTAGTAGGATGCTATTCTAGTATACTTGAAAATAGCTTTGTAATTCCCTTGTAATAGCTTTGTAATACTCTTTGTGATTGTAAGGTATTTATAGCAAGTTTTTCAGTAAAAATTTCCTATGTTGGTTTTCCCCAATGCTTCAAGAAGCGAAACAGTATAAAAAACAGAAATGCATTTACTAGTGCCTCTTTAATTTAAGTGAGATTTGTATGGCTAATCCAAAAGGTGATGCATCTACTTTTGATCTCATCTCTCCCTTTTAATAATGGGAAAACTCTTAATTTCAGTTCTTATCATGGCATAACACACAAAAAATCGTTCCAATAACGGAAACTAATACTGTAACTTCGTACAAGACCATAATAGTAAAATTTTAGTCGCGATTTTTTTTTCCAAACTTTTATAAGTCAGTTTTGTTTATTGTTAAGAGGTGTTACCTTTTTGAAATAAATCATTCTGTAAGCATTAAAGATAAATTTCTCTTGCTTTTGACCTTTAACCTGCAAGCTTTGGACCTTTTAACTGCAAGCTTTGGACCTTTCACCTGTAAGCTTTGGACATTTCACCTGAAAGTATAACATTTTAGTTGAAGTGCAGTGCACTTTTATATACAAAAAATTGCAACCTTAAGTATTAAAAACAACCCTATTGTTCGCATTAAGTTCCATGCACTTGATGAAAAGAAAAGTAACTCTCAAATATATCATCAGAAATAATATCATTTGCCTAGTTACGTACATAATACTTAAAATAAAAACTCATTAACTCCAGTAGACATTTTTACACTTTATCATTTTTAGATTAGTTCAGCTCAAAAGAGCGTCTAAAATATTTTATTCGTTTGGTTATCTATCTATTAGAAATTCTACTTTAAAAATCCTCAGCGCGACTCCCATTTTTATGCCCTCAAAGTATTCTACTTCTTTAGCTGAAAACTAGCATTAAAAAGCATTTCATAGCAGTTTACGACGAGGGAAACAAAAATCAAGTAATTAGCGCTAAGGCGGTAAGGGTAAACACAAAACCGCGATAGTGAGACTGACTTCAATTTCCATGCAAATCAATGAAATCATTTTCCTTTTATGGAGGCTTCTGGACTAGATAACGCAGTGCAGCTTGTTAACCGTAACAGAAATCTAAAGCCAAAGCTTCAGAGAAATAATTTCCGGCTCCGCTTTTAATTTGAAAAGGAAACGAACCAAGTTTTTGTTTTTAACCACGTCTTCAAAAGCGAGATCGAAATTTTAGATTTCTGGGAAATTAAATTTATTTGAGATTGCGACTTGAGATTTTTTCCCCGTTCTTGTTCATTTGCTTTCTGACTTGCAACTTCTTCTATTTGTTTTATGTCTTATTAAATGCTCCTCTCCTTCTTGAAGTACTTACGATTTTTAAAGCTATACCATTAAGTTCTAAATTTTATTTAAACTCAGACTTAATTTTTAATTAAATGCAAATGCAGAGTTTTTGAAACGTATGTACAAAAATATAAATTTGCCTAATCGTGGAGCAATCAGAGCTTATTAAATTTACTTTTTTATCTTTGAAGCAGTGGCGTAAACTGAAACAAATTGACTTTATGCGTGTTATAAAGCCTAACAAAATGCTCCGCACAAACAACAACCTGACTGGAATAATAAATTAAATTTTTGAACAGGTTTTAGTAATGCAAAAGTGGATGGTTATATATGTAAAATTTACGTAGTTCAGTATAAGTAACATAGTCCATGTTCAAGAATATTTGTTTCTCAATACGAGCGTAGATTGTTGAAGAGTGGATTGATTTTATGCTGCACTCTGAAATCTAAAGAGAGGGAGAACTAATACAAGAAAGTATTTAAATTTCCGTTAATAGTTACACATTGTGAAAGTCATTTCAAAACGTTTAAAATGTTGTTCCTACAGTCCTTTTTTCTAAAATTATTTTCCTTTTTTGATTTATTTTTGTAAATATATTTTTCTTTCTTTCTTTTTTTTTGAATTAATCGTTAACAAATACTCACATCGCAATCATGTATCGAACTTAACTTTCTATTAATTATTTCAATACTAAGGTTATTATATTTAATTGGTTACAAGACAGCATTATTTTTGCAAGATTCACTTTTATCGTGATTGCTAATGGGCAAGCGAAGTGTTTTCATGATAATTAAAAGAAACAAGCATTAGCGCATTATTTATTTTTACAACATGATGATCTTTGTTTCATTCAGGACTGATAAGTTTACGAATTTTTATTTCCTTTTTCTTCATGTCTTGCTGCTTATATGTAAATTAAGATTTTCCCTTTCCACTGAATAAAAGAAAGGCGAATTACTGGACGCTAGTCATCAATCCTAGACTCGTGGGTAGCCAGTGGGAGTACACGTTCATAAAATCTGTGGATTTGAAAGTATTTGGGCCTGTCCCTAGCAGATTTTTTGTGTGCAGGGTACAGGAGTCTTTCCCTTCCCCTCAGTATTTTTTCCGGAATCGTGGAGGTCTCAGTGACACACTTTACATTGGTTTTCGTGCCATTCAAACCCGGTAAAACCAATTAAAATTCGCTGATATTGGGATTACTGAGATGTCAATCCAACTTCTCAACCATAAAAAGCAATAGGAAGAACGTCAAACTATTTCTAAATTATTCAATTTTAATTCTATTTTAACCATTAAGAAACATCCTAAGCAATAAACACTTCCCAACAACAATAATCCGTTCTTAGCTTCAGAAACAGAGGCAAACAGTATAACTGTTTAACTATGTTGTTGTTATTTATTAACAGTACTGAATATTATTGAATAACATTAAACATTAGAATACAAAACACATTGCTTCCTCGTGTAAACATGATTATAAAAAATCCATGTCGCACATCTGAGATAAAATATTTACCATGCAATAACAAGTTTTGGCTTTCTTTCATTCTCCATTCCGTATCAAACAATTTCAAATTCAGAAAGTGATAGAAATATCACTGTAGCTTTCCAACATGGTAAGATTTTTTGAGAACAATTTTGAAACACTGACTAAAATATTATTCTGAAAGCTTTTGAATAAATAAATACAAATCTACAGAATCCGTACTCTATAAATATTTATTTTAACAACGTGAATATCTGCAGAAAAAGGATGGACGCTTTTTAAAATATTTCAAATCGTTGATTTTTTTTATTTTCATCAACACATTAGGTATTTCATGTGAGGAATCCAAAATAAAAATATTTTAAAGCAAAAATTTTCCCGAATTGTAAAAAATATTGAAATTGAACTTGCAGTTTTCTTTAGGTGTGGTATTATGTAGATTGTGTAAAAAAAATTTCTCCCGCAAGAAATATGCTCCGAACTTAGGTCCTAAGCAATTTTCAAACCAATATATATCTACATTTAAAAGTAAACAACTTTAATGTTTGTTCAAATCCTAATTTTGCGTTATGTCCAGTTAGAAGTGCTCGTGATAGATGGATTAATTGAAACTCAATTTGAACCAAAGCTATTATCTATTTTTCTTTCTTAATTTCTACAATGTTTATTCTTTATTGGAACAAGATCAGTAAAGAACAGATGTTAAAAATTTGTTTTAAATCAGTTACGACAGGAGTGGCGAAAGTAGAAACACATTCTATGCAAATCATGATTAGAAATTAAAGCAAAAAGGTTCACACTATTATTCAACTAAGAGTTGATCCGGAAACAACTTGTAACAGGCTATCCATGAGTAATTCAAATGTTCTGGCGGCACAAATCTACTAATTTGAAGAAATGTTATTGTAGGGTTCTTGATTGATTTGATGTTTAAAAAAATATATATATATTCCTTGAACTGAGATTTATTTTCGGCCGGACAGTAACTCAAGACGCAAATGAATTTGCAAATCTAAGAGCGCCAGAGCAATATTACAAAACTATATTTAGAATTACTAATTTATTCTTAAAACAAGTATTTAGAATGCGAAAGAAACGTTCATAATTCTAATTTTAATACAATACCAGTCAATAACAAAATCTTTGAGAGCCTTAGAACGATGGAATAAAGATAAAATGTTATCATTAGTTTTTCTATGACGTAATATGTGACAAGTATTTTAAAATACAGTTAGGAATTCATGAAGTGAAAAACAATAAGATATGCGATAAGGAAATTTTGTAGAAAAACTTGAGCTATGATGGGAGCTAGAGTTTGTTCATATATTCGGGAAATAATTTTATAAAGATAAAGTAACCTTAGTTTCTAAAAAAGGAATTCTAAAGCGATAAAATATATCAAAAATGCTAAAAGCATATCTCCCAACTGTTTTACATTAGATAAAAGTACAGCTTATCAATCGGTTACATTTTAAATTTTTCAAACAACGAAAATCATATAGCATAGGTTATAAATTATGCTTAAGTGGGGAGTTTTATCCCCTGTAGTTACTTGAGGTTTTATAATGTTTATTTCTACGCCTTTATATGAACTTGATTAAGTTGTATGTTGATGGAAATATTTGATACCACGTCGGAAATTTATTTGCTAAATTGTGTGGGTGGCACAAGAAATACAATTTTGGGATTATTATACGCTGAAATTTCCTTCTTAAGTTTGAAAAAGAAAAAATGAAAAAATAATTCTTACCATTTGGCGGGAAGGCAATACATTAACGAGTTCAAGCAAAAATACTGACTACTTATTGACGTAGTAATTTGCAAATGTCATGTTATTGTCAGTTGTGATGATGAAAACTAAACTGAAATAACTGCTGTTGAGTTAAGGCTCTATTCTGCTTTATGTAGCCGTTATTAAATTGTGCACGAAATTAAAAAAAAAAAAAAAAAACAGGAAGTTAAAAAATGAAATTTACATAGCTATGGTTACTATCGCATAGCGCTACCAGTCGACCGGTGACTAACCACAGCGTTGTAATATAGCTACCGGTTAACTAGTTGTTTCCGAAGTCGTTCTAATAGCTTCACCGGTAGAGCCACTGGTAGACCGCAATTTCAGCTGGTTCATTGAACCACGTGACATTTTTTAACCAATAATACGTATTTTTCACCTGCGCATTATTCGTCTGCACAAGTAACCGCGTATCAACCGAAAGCGTTTGATGAAGCAACGACTGCTGAACAACCTAGAGCCGCTATGTATACACGCCGGCACATCAGCTTAAGTTTCGCGATTTTGGATCGAATTTGCCTTTGCTGCGGAACTAAGGTTACCAGAGCAAAGTTTCATGTTTTGCCAAATTGGTAAAAATAATGTTTTATTTAATAAACTCTTCACGTGCCTCTAAACATTGCTCGCAGTGAACAATCATCAAACGGATAACTTGCCAGGAAATACTACCACTGAATTACGCGCTACGATCCAAAATGGTCTGCTTGTATTATAAGCGTCTTAGAAAAAACGAGTAATAACCGCTAACGTCATTAGCTGTCATGTGATCAACCGACCGGTAGCGCTTTGCGAACGAAACCTTAGTCTTTTTATCACAAAATAAGGTTGAATTTAAAAAACGGAAATAATTGCCACGGTAAAAACGTTATAACACTCTATAATCAGATTAAAAAAATAATAAAACAGTTCAGGTCGTGGTTTAAGTTGAAAATCATTCCAACACATGATGATGTGACCCCAGTCATATCACTTAAAGAGGAAGGTAATATGGCTGAAAGAGCAAATACTTTAGAAGTTACATTATGTTATAAAGAAACAACAAATGCATGGAAAATGCGAATCTCTGTTAAACGTGCGATTAAAATGTCGTTTGCTTCTTACTTTTCGAGTTCAGATCCTCTTTTCTAAAAGTTGCTTACTGACGGGATTTTCTGAAAAATGTTCAATTTAGTGGATGAGCCGTAAATACAAAAGAAACATTATGGAATTCCAAAAATTCTTTAAATACTTTAAGCGACCTTCTGGAAATGAAACTTTGTTTAGAGATCGCACACAGTCATCTACAAGGCCACAGGCAAAAATCTATTCATTGTTTTCGCCCTTTAAAAAGATTCAAGAAAGCTTTTAACGTAGCGAATTATAAGCCCTAAGCATTTTATCAAAGGAAAACTCCTTTAAGTGTAAGAATAAATCGACGAGTTAAGAGTGGCTCTAACCCTTCAGCATTTTGGAGCAATTTAAAATATCCTATTTGGACAGAAAAATAAATGCTTTGAAAATGAAATAGTTGTATTGACTACATTATCATTTCTTAGCATTTCTATTTATTTACAGCATTTTAATGAGCTTTTGTGAAACGAAGTTGACATTTGAAACTCTCGATAAGCGAATTCATATTAGGCAGAAGTAATTCTTTGATGATAAAAGTTTCATTCTCAGAGGATGTATATGCAGCATGTGTTATGCATCGCATTAACTTTTCTCTATTTCGCCAAACTGAAATCCATTTTCTTTTTCGGATAAAAATTATTTATATCCGTAGAAAAATTAACGCGATTTGTTTTTCTCAAATTTTACTGCCAGCTTATAAATTAATAGTGTGCAATTATGTAATGCATTTTGATGAACTGCAAAAATCATTATATATATATATATATATATATATGTTTTACTGGCAAGACTCATTTTGGGAGAATGAAGAAACGTAAAATTGATCAGCAATATAAACGCTATCTACTGGAGTTCAAGATTAATCCACAGGAGTTGGGGCTAAAATTTCAACTATTAAAATATCACTAAATCGGGAATTGCGTCGTTCAAATGTGGAAGTAATTTTCACCCGTCATACCATGACGGGCGATTGTTTAGCTTAAATAATAAAAACAGAATCTGTATTATAACTAAACAGAAGTCGTTAACTTTTGGAACTATTACTGTTTTTGTGAAAACTAAATAGAAATACAAAATTAATTTTAACTCATTTGAGTACTTTTTGGAACATAAATGTGTATAAATTAGTTGAACCTTTTATCTGTATAAAATCAATTTGACAGAGAGAAAAAGAGAAAGACAAAGTTTTGGTGATTAGCTAATAATATAAAAATCAAAATATAACAGCAGAATTTGCAATGTCAGCATTCTCTGGCTAATGGCGGCTGAAAGATGTTAAAAAAATGTAATTACGTTCTGCTTTTAAGCTTAGTGAGTAGTAGTAAATTTTCATCGTGTGGATTTTTTTTTCTTTTCTATTATTTCGAAATTGCATTACACCATAAACTGTCTGAAGTCAATATTTTACTTCAAAGCAAAATTGCAGAACATAATGTGTTGTTGCGTTGTCACCTATGATAAAAAAACTATATCACCAACACTACCACAGAACATGTGAGCATGAGCCAGCAGAACAGTTTTATTGTACCGTTGGACTGTTGTAGACTCAGTTGGAAACACATGTGTGACGTAAGATCATTGATGTTGGTCCCAGTCTACACCAGGATGTTGGTCCCATCAAGAAATCAGACCACTTGACGTCAGCATTTCCGGATGTTGGTCAGCAAGGGAAGGGACTCACCCGTACACCAAAAAAAGTAGTTTAATTCACAAAGCACAGAGTCACCCAATAACTGTTTAATGCACAGTATTGTTATTTATATGCGTTTTTAAGCTTTTTTTCGTTTCACAAGTTATTCAGGAAATGTTTATGTTAATTTTGTTCCTAAAATTGCAATTTCGCCCGAAAAAGTAGCGGCACCAGAGTACACTGCTACCCTTTAAAACCAATAATACATTGGACACAACCAAAAGGTCAAAGCGCTACTTCACATTCCATTTTCCGCAGTAAGACGATTATGCATGCTTTGTTGAGAATCCATTTGCTCCAAGCATTGAAAAATATTCATGAAAGATAATGCATTTTTAAAAGATTTTGAGAAATAGCCGAGGAAGATGAAAAGAAAATCGTTTGGAAAATTAAACTTGCTAGAAAAGTAGCTAATGATTTGTAAAAACTTTCGAGCCTTTCCCAAAGTTGGGTGATCGAAGTATTTCGTTCATCTACAAAAGGCGAGTGGATTTTTTTTTCCCTTCAGGGATGTGCGAATGTTTAGTACTGTTAAATACCTTTTCTTCTCGTGTGTTCGAATGCAGAAGTTCGAAGGGTTGAAAGGAGGGGGAAGCCCGCGTCACGCGAAACGGACGTTATCAGACCATTTTGTACACGAAATCGTAATTACATTTACGTGGTGAAAAGACTGGCGTTCAACTGGTGCGAAATGTAGTAAGTTGTGCGGAATATTAGATGATTGAGCATGCTGTTGCCGGTGAACGAAAGAGGAAAAAAATGGACGAGTTGTGTTTTGGAAATATATTACGGGCGTCATGGAAATTAGTTCATTTTCGATAGAATGCCAAGTCATTTCTGGTATTTTTTTTCGTGTAATTCTGGGAGTTGCTAATAATCGGATGCAGAGCATGTGCTTACAGCATTAGAGCAAATTTGAATAATGTTTCTCATTTAACCAAAAAGAGAGGAGCCTTATTTCATTTGTTTCATTAACAAGAGGTGTTTCCCTTCTCTCATGAATAATAATGGGGCAGTCTACCGTTGAAAAATATTATGAATTTTATTAGTAATGCCGTTAATTACTTGTAATATTTCTTTTTATTTAATGTGTAAACTTAACAATATTTGCGAAGAAAATACTTTATTTTAACATTTAAAAAATGCATACAACCGCTTTGCAAAAATATAGATTTATTGATTTTAAAATTAACAGATATCTTAAAAATTAAGTTTTATATATATATATATATATATATATATATATATATATATATATATATATATATATATATATATATATATATATATATATATATATATATATATATAGAGAGAGAGAGAGAGAGAGAGAGAGAGAGACTCTCGTTTTACGCGGGGGTTATGTTCCACGGAAATGCCGCGTAAATTGAGACCTAATACCTGTGTTAAAATAGGGGTTTGATTCCGTAGATAACAAAATACTTCAATCTAGTGATGACTAATTGTATAATAAGTTTAATGTGTGCCTATATCGACTTTATGCACAGCATGTATAAATAAAATATAAATTAATTTCGTGTCCCGTTTATAAAAAAGAACTGGTTATGATAGTCTTTTGGCAGTCATTCAGAATTTTTCTCTGTAATTAATTGAAGAGCAAACGCATCCATGATCACTTGCGTCATATAAATGTTAGAAACCTCATTCACTAACAAATCAGATATATTTTTTCTACTGTTTAGGAAATGGCTCAAATGTTTGTGGTTGAACGCATTTGGTTGTGCGTCACCGACGTCGGTGTCTTTGTTGGTTTTGGCCTCCTTTGTCACTCCTAAAAGCTCTTCTTCCAGTGATTTCTGAATTGTGTAGGTTCAATAACTTTACTTCTGGAAAGAGCTCTGGAACCAATCGTGTAAAAAGTGTGCAGTGGCGCAAACTCGACTATTAGCTCGCCAAAATGCAGTTGATTACACGTAATCTGCAATCTTTAGGAGTTTCAATTTTGAGAGAAAATTTTCTCTGTTTGCATTGCCGCGTCCGCATAAAATATATCTATGTATTTATATATATATATATATATATATATATATATATATATATATATATATATATATATATATTAGGTGGTCCTATTTTTGAAGTTGCAGATATTTTACGCGACGCCCCCTCAATTTGTTCCATTATACAAATAAATGATCCTTGCAAAATTTTAAGTCAATCCATGAATATTAACACGTGCCCCTAGGACCCCCTTCTTTGAGTTTCGAAGAAAAAAATGCGGATTTTCTCATTTTTATGTAAAAATATTTTAAAGTTTTATATTTAAAGTAATTTTGAACCTCAATAGGTGCTGCTACTTCCAGACTGATCAATCTCTCACTTTCATTCTGTAAAATTTAACATGTTACAGAGGGTACATGTACACCAATGGCCTTGGGTCAAGCGTACTGCTTTTCTGCGCTTGTTCCAACCAAGCGGCGGGGGAACGTTTCCTCCCACCAAGATAGACAGAAGGGATTCTATAGGCCATTAATGAATGGCCTAGGTCATTGATGAATGATCTATGGCAACAACAAATTGCCTCCTCCAGGCTTTGGGGGTGTTGATTTACAAAATTCCCTGTGTACCTAATAGGTGTGGCAAATAGTCTCAAGGTTTCAATGCTATAAATATAAGTAATTGCAATTATATTTTAATTCGCTGTTCTTTAATTATAAACATACCTGAATACTTATGCAATTTTTAATTTTTAAAATATAAATTTCGAATAATCCTCGATTACTCCTAACATAAAAATATACTGTATTTTACATAGCTAAAATATAAATTTAAAAAAAATATCCAGATCGGAACAATGTAGAAATCTATAAATTAATTTTCTTCTATTTCAGTACATAGTCCTTAAATTATCATCAAATTCTTGCTATTCACAAGATTTAGAAACCAAAATGGGTATCTATTAACCTGTTGAACCTTTTTTCTATATCTGGTCTACCACAATGCAAAAAAGCTTGACAACTATTGATATCATCTCGCCTTTCATCACTGTTAGACAAATGCCATATTAGGGATAAAGATGTTGTTCATTTATTTACAGCCTATGTAGATGCAGTAAAATTAAATCCAAATGACCTAGTGATCAATCGTACATTCCTTAAGAGAGCAAGAGAAAATCTTCGAGAGATAAAATTAAATTTCATGAATTTAAATTTAGATTTTGTAGTTAATTCACTGGGATACAAAGCTACATCCAGATGTAACTGGAAAAAGAACATCGACAGGATTACAGGATTACCGTGATAGCTTCATGTGCTAATATTGAACAGCTACTCGGAATTCCTTAGATATTTCTTCAGTTGTATATGATATCTTAGATGATAGCTCTTTATTGCTAACTGCTCTAGCTGTAGTGTTTGACACAACGACTTGCAATACCAACCGTATAAATTGTGTATGCAATTTTTTAGAGCAAAAACTGAACGGTGATATATTGCATTTGGATTGCCATCATCATGCACTTGAAATCGTACAGCAGAGTGTGTCCTTAAAGAAGTTCTTGCCTTCTTTAGTTTTAGATCAGATAGTCAATTATTTAAGCGCTTCAAAACTTTGTGGAAAGATCTCAATCATTCAGAACTTACAAATTTCAATCAAGTACACATACCATTTAAATTCTAAAAGACGAAGTTGATGACATATTATTGTTCGTAAAAAGCGGAACTGAGAAAAATTACAGAGAATTCTCGTAACTAGTAATAATATTTGCTGGTGAATTTCCGCGTATAGGGATATGTTTTCGGCAACCTGGAGCTTATCCCTGAGCCACATGGGTGGCAAGAGGAATTTTTGTTTGAAATTTTTTATACTTAGGAAACAATTTAAATTGACCTTACATGAAAAGAAAGCCCTTCAATGCTGTTTTACAAAGCTGTTTCACAATTAAATGCTGTATGAAGATATGGTTTTTCGCAGCAACCCAATCGAGTCTCCTTTGAATACTATAATATGTCTGAAAATCTAGCAGTGTACAAAATGATGACAAACATTCAGCAGAAGCAGTGATTGTAATATTCATAAATCACTTATGGTATTTAGGGGATAAACTAGTAGCTTTGTCGGTAATAGATGAAAGAATTAACTTTGAAGATAGGAAATGACTAGTCTAAAAAATGCTTGTGATAAGGAAGACGTGTCTGATGACTGTTTAACAAATTTCAGACACTAACAGTAGATGATTTGGAATACTTTTTTTAGTAAAGATCTTCCTCTTTATAGAATTAATTACGAGTCGATAAAACTGTTTGATAAGTTACAAATACTAAAAGATTTTTTCCTATTTGATCCTGATTCACGGCAAAATGAAGGAAGCTATTTAAAGGAAAGAGAGATTGTTAAAATACTGAAAATTGTGAATGATACAATTGAAAAAGGAGCATAATTAATCGAAGAATTTCACAACTAATTTACCAAATATGAGTCACAAAAACAATTGATTTTACAAACCGTCCAAGACTATCGGGAAAAAATACACACTATCGAGATACATTGAGAAAAGCGTACGATTAAGGAACGTTTCTAAAGCATCATTTCATTCTTATTCAACGTAAAATCTTTAGATATATGATATAAAGTAATATTAATTTTAGTGCTGCCTCACTGTAAAAATATTTTGTAAACCTAGGAGAAACGATGTCCTGGGTCTGAAGTAAAAACTCGATTTGAAGGAAAATTATTAAAAGTGTTAAAGTTCAACGGCCTTGGGGCACGTGTTATTATTGATCGATCGAGTTCAAATTTGGCACACGTTAATTTTTATTATAGTGTCACAAAACTAGGGGGCGTCACTTGTTGAATTCCGAAATTTTTTTCCCCATATAAATAATGACCACTATATATATATATATATATATATATATATATATATATATATATATATATATATATATATATATATATATGGTATATATATATATATATATATATATATATATAATGAAAATATAATATATATTTATTAATACAAAGGCAATTATGGAGTATACCAAAATAAGTTTCGAAATGCAACAAAAATGCTCGTATGCATAACTTTGTTAAAATGAAATAAATATCGCAATTTAAAAGGACGGCAACAAAAAATGTCTAGTTAAATCCTTATTTATTTAATTTACATTTAAAAGCACTTAACTCGCAAATTATTTATTTAAAGTAAAAACATGTAAAATGAAAAGGATAAGAAAACAAACACCAGTGTGAAAAGGAAAAAGTTTTATTTTTACATTAATGTTTTATTTGAAGTTAAACACGTTTCCTTTACTTGCGATTGGAGAAATTTCTAAAACATTCCCTAAGGTTGTTTATTTTTTAGAATAATTTACTACTAAACACAGGTAAAAGACTTCCATGCCTTTGAAACAGACGGTAGACTTTTTTTTTTATTTCTATGAGTATCCATTTGAAGTGCATATTCGAACATGCTAATTCAGGTAAAAATAAATCTTAGCACTAATGTATAGCAAAAAATGATCTTTCCTAGAAGAATTCTATTGAAAATGACCACTTTTTCAAATTATGAACTTACTTTGCCTCCAAAGCTGAAAATAAACACAATGCGTTGATAATTTAATTACTGTATCAATCAGCATAAACTATGCATTTTTTGCTACGATAGTGTACCTCTTTAAAAAGCAATTCGTGACTTTCGTCGCTGAAAACGAAAGTCACAAACAAAGCATTTGAACAAAAATAAAAATATCGCAAATCTCGGCAGGAAAAAAAAACGTACACTCTAGTTTTCAGTGGCTGGTTCTTTTGAATTCTGTCATTAAAAATGCCCCCTCTAATAACTGCGCAGTGAATAAATAGCTCTTCGCGGGTTTTTTTAATAACTGTCAACAGAAAAATAAAATAGTCCAACTCGATCATTAGAGCTTTGTTAGCTTTAAATGCTAGCCATTCAAGAGTCATTTTTTCAAACTCATTACAGTTTCCTTTGCATTTCTGGAAGAAAATGGAGAAAATTATATGCTTTTAGAAATGGGAGAAGATTCTAAGCCGTAAAAGGAAGGCTTTTTCAGTTCCAATATTATTTTATAACGTTTCATATCTCGATACAAAAAATAAAAATAATAAAAATCACGTCCGAGAAAATTACTTCCCATTCTCTTTTTAAAACATTTTTAATGTTTTGTAAAATTCATTTAAATTCTCATTTTGCTATGCTTTCATTTCTTTTTCATCCTTCTGCGTGAAAAGTTTTTTTTTCCCTTCTTTTGCGTAATAAATGACTCTCTGTTAAAAACTGGTACATGCAAGCGTTAAATTTGAAACTTTATTCTGTGCCTCATTGTTTCATAACTGTAGCTTTGAAAAAAATATTAATAGCTACTTTAAAGAGTAAGCTTTAAATTCTAGACATTAGAGCTTTATACAACTATTTAACTTAAAAACAGAACTGCTTTGAACGATTTCTTTCAAAATTACTTAATGTCACTTTTTGATTAGGAAGAAAGAAACGGGTTTTAATTAATATCTCTTTATTCCTCGTGTTAGTTTTAAAATATTTTTAGACGAAAACAAATAGTTATCTAGGTAACATTAACCTAGGTAGTTAGTTACTTAGACAAATAAATAGTTATCTAGGTAATAGTTATTTAGTTCAGGTAATAGATATATTAGCTTAAATAGTTATTTTTATATTCTATTGTTTAACATTGCTTCAAATCTCCGTTATCAAGTTAATTAATGGCCACAATACTACTTACATTTAGACTTCGTATGTTATAGCCCAATAAATTACCTTGGGTAAAATTGAGTTAAGTCCAATATAAATAGATCATATTTTAACGATGCAAGGCAATTATGCAGAGAAATGAGTTCGCATCGTAACACTTTGCAATAGGTGAAAAACTTTTAATGTTGTACACTTTCTGTACATTTTTTACATATTTATTTTACGTCTCATAGATCTCCAAAGTTAACCGTCAATAGTCATTGCTAACAAATATTAGTAAATGAATATAACAATAGCTTTAAAAACATTAATAATAATAATCATAATTATAATAAATAATATTAACAAATTATTAAATAAATTGGGCTTGCCATCTTAATGACCATCAACATACCGTCTTTCCCTCGTTTTTCCGGGCTGACAGTGTAGCTCGTTTAAGAATTATTTTAATGGACATGACTAGCTGCATGACTATTTATAGAAAATCAATCTGGCCAATTCACCTCATTTTGTGTGACACCTCACCTATGAGTGGGGAACATGTTTTTAGTTGCCTCTCCCTTTTTTGACATTCATTTCAGTGATGACTTTTGAGTTCTCACACCCTTTACAATCATTCCAAGACGCCTCATGTCTAAAAAAAAAACGATGGAGGGTGTAACATGTTTTAAACAGTAAAACGTTTACCCATTGTTATTCAGAATAAGACACAATGATTTTCAATAAGTCTGTTTGTCACGTTTTATAGTTTACTGCACTACTTAAAATCAAGACTTTCATTTTGAAATGTGATTAACTTTATATGCTTCATCGTATTTATTTATTTTTGAGATTTAAATGCATGTAATTTATACTTTTGAAATTAAAATATTACTTTTATCAGAAAAAAGCCCTGACCGATTATTTGTCAGTAACATTTTGAACATAAATCAACATACGATTAATAATAATAAAAAAAAACGTACTTATTCCTGACGCAAAATATAATGAGCTAAATATTACTTGTATATTCTCACCTAATTTGAAAGTATCATTTTATTTTTATTTCCTTCATTCGTGGCGAATCTTTTCTTTTCTTTTGGATTAAGACCACATATGGCAGAACGAACTGAGTAATGCTTCAACGAACACAATGCCCGACATTCTTTTCAAAAATCAAGTTACGGTGCGTAGCAACACTTACACGTTGCCGTTTCATCAGCGGGTTTGTAATTACAAAGCAATGCCTTATCCCATTTCATTAAACCAGCCGATTGAAAATGGTGCTCTACAATTAATTGCTAAATATGATTTATTTATTTTTTCCGACCTCATTATTTGGGTGTGAGAACGGAAAGTGCAGTCCTTTGTATCGTCAGCTTATTCTTAGTAGAAATTTATTGCTTTTAGCCGTCGGGCTAATTGAGTCAAATTAGGTTTCCATTAGTGAAATTAGAAATATAGCCGCGTGGAATGATGAAAGCCATAAAAAGATTTTATTGGGTAACACCGAAGAAATGGCTTTTTAAGGGGAAACATAGCAAAGGTTGGTCATATTTGTGTTTTTTTTATCGAAATCAGCTTTTGTTGTTAGATGTGTTATATGATTTTTCCGAAGATTTTTGCTTAAGAAAACTTTTAATTAATGAAAGCGTGAAACCCTTTATTCAAAAGCTGCTAATTGAAATAAATTGAAAGATGTTTGAGTACGTATGTGATTGTTTCTTTGAAAAAAATGATGCACCATTTTAGCTACAGAACTACGCCCACTTAATCTAAATCATCTTTACTTGCGCACTGTAAAAAAATGTAACCTTATTCCGTACAAGCGATGGCAGCTAACTGCCTCTATAACAACAGAGTAACTTAACCGATAAAACAGATATAACGTTACAAATCGCTCATAACGTTACACCAGCTATATAATTTACGTCACTCCACCGCTATGTAGGAATAAGGTTACACAAAGTGCAGAATGCTACCATCTTATCTACTAAGTAAAGTTACACAAATTTGTTACAGTGCGTACCCGAACATTAATTGGACTGGTGACAAGTGTTTTAATATTACGTGTGCAACATCTTACCGCCTAGGCGTTCCTTTCACCGGTCCAAATATATTCGGGCTCGTAACTTGGTTATGAGATTGAAAATATCCGGATTCGTCACAAGAAGGTTAGAAGTTATGTTATAGTTCTTGATTAGTTAGAAATTTGATAAAAGCATAAAATTGAATGAAAACAAATGTTTTTTTTTTGTCCGACTCTTTATCATAAAGTCAGTCATTAATTTTTGGTCTCTGCATTACGGCTACTCAAATGTAAGTTAGATATACATTTTTGATAATATTGTGTCAACATATCAGGGAAAAAATTTTAGTCTTATGTCTTAGTGTTTACAAAAAAAAAAAAAAAAGACAGTCGAAATCAAGTTCTGCTTCATTTAAACTTAAGTATAGATCATGCGAGAAATGTAATGTAACTTCATATTACACCTTTCACACAAAAAGCTTCTAAGAAAGTATTGCATAATTTGTCCTGAATTTCTTCATTTTTATGTCTTTTATATTAGTAATTAGTTAGTAACTAGCTGCATTGCCCGGCTTTGCACGGTCTACTTCAAAAATAAAAGTTATGTCAAGTGACGCATGTTTAACAATTAAGATTCAATTAGAGGGGAAAAAAACTATTATTTTTTTCGTTCAAACAATCATTCTTAAAGAAAGGAAACGTCAAATCAAAAATTCCCAAGCAAATTAAGCGCATCTTTCCTGATTATCTATTGCTGGCGGTACACACAAAAAATAATGAAGAAGATAAATCGTCAAATAATAATCAAAAGGAGCAATTTTTACTTCAAAACAAAATTTTATTTCGTCGTAGTCGAGAAAAAAAAGTGGCAACCTTCTAAAACTTTATTCACAGTAGAGATAGCGCAAACGATTTAAAATATCTGTTCCATTAGGCTTAGCAGTGCTTTTTAATTTTTTACCGCTGAATTTACAGCCTTTTTTTTTTTTTTGAAATTCGAAGGAAATGAAGGACATTTACGGGTGTTTTTCGCGGGCTTTGGGACCTGAATTAAAGAAATCAGATAATTATTTCGGGTAGAAAGAGCCATTTAAAGCCATTTTTGGGTCCTAAATTAAAAATTCAAACGGTTCGGTTCTTTTATGGCATTTGACTCCCCCCCCCCCCATGTTCTTTCTCGGATGCCCAAGTATCCCCCCACCAAATTTGGTCGAGATCCGACGTGAACTGTCAATTTGTATCACGAACATACATACACACATACATAGGTACATATATATTCTTTGTTTTATTTATATAGAATATTTATGTTTAATTTTTTTTTCTCATTGCGTGGAATGTTTGAACGCGTGTTTTAAAAAAGAAATGATTTTCAAATTTATATGTTTATGTTTTTTTTTTCTGTATCTGTTAGGGGGAATTTCTTCAGTTTTTTTTAATACTTTGAGAAACACCAATGAACAGATTAAAACAAAATGATATGAAATACAGAGTGATCCCAAAATGATAGCAATCCATTTCATTTTCAACATTGTTTTTTACGGTTGAATGATTGTGATACAGTTACCTTGAAGATTTAAGTCAAGGTAACTGTATCACAATCAAGTCTCATAAACATGGGCAGAACACCCTCCAAGTCGAAACAGAGATGAATTCGGCACAAAGCTCTTAAAGATATTTTGTGAAGTTTTAGAGATTCGGAGAATTTTTTACCAAAAAATATCTGCGAGAACTTCGTATATAATTCAGCTGTGTTACGACATGGATAGTTTATCTAAAGTTTACAACTTTTAACACTTCAACGTAACTGCATACAAACATTCAACTGCTACGAACAAAATTTTGAAAATAAAAGTGGGTACTTTTATTTTCAACCCTTTTGGACCACTCTGTATGATTTTTTTTCGAGTGTTTAATGTCAAAATATTTGCTTTTTATCTTACTGAGTAACTTGAAGTTATAGAAATAAAATTTCCTGGCTATTAAAAATGCTATCAGGAATCTTGCAGTATATATAACTTTTAAAAATTGAGCGAACCTAATATTGTCTCATATTTTTATATTGCTGAAAAATAGAGTGCCAACACAGGTTCGTTTTAAAATTTTTTGAAGTTGATTATTATAAAAGAAATAGAGATCGCTAGTTTTTTTTTTTTTTTTTTGTTTATACCTAATTTATCCTTTTCTACTTCTGCACTTCGTTACTAATATGATTTTCCAACTACGTATTTATAAAATATAAATCAGAAATCATTGCTTGTCTCTCAGCCGTTCATACCTTTAAGTGGTTAGGTGGAGTGTCTTAAAGTTCCAAAAAAATACCTTGCATTGTAACATTTAGCAATACTTACAAGTAATTTATGAAAAACATTATTCCTTTTCCTCCATAATACGTAATACAAGTGTACAATAATGTTGGTCAAGTTTTGAGTGAATTTAGCATTCAATTTTAACGCATTAGCTTTTTTTTTTTTTTCAAATCGTAATACAATTGGATGTTGTGCACCTTTTCGTTCGAGTTTTCTTGTTTTGTTATTTAAAATACACTCTCGTGAAATGAAACAAATGGATATCTATATATATATATATATATATATATATATATATATATATATATATATATATATATATATATATATATATATATATATATATATATATATATATATATATATATATATATATATATATATATATATATATATATATATATATATATATATATATATATAAATATATATATATATATATATATATATATATATATATATATATATATATATATATATATATATATATATATATATATATATATATATATATATATATATATATATATATATATATATATATATATATATATATATATATATATATATATATATATATATATGTAAAACCATTGCCTAGTCTATTGTCCAAAATTTTCAAGACAAAGCAAACCATCAACTGATTTTCAATGTATTCCTCTTTCGCAACTTTCACCCGCTCTCATTTCTGTTAAAAAGTGCTCCGAATAAATATTTCGAACCTTCCAAATGCATAAAAGAACAGCATAATTAAGAATCCCCCCATTCGCTTCGAAATAAATATAGCGTATAATATACGAGCGCCATTAAAGGTGAAAGGCGGAACGCCATCTTTTCTCCCCCTCCCCTTAACAGGGATCAAGAGTGGGGAGGAGAGGAAGGAGTGAAAACGCAGCGGCACACATTCTGTTAATTATTGAAATTCGAGACTGTCGATCAGTCTGCATACTCAAGGGGTGTGGATAAGAAGCTCTATCAATAGTACAGCACTGGAAGAATCCATTATGAATGAGAAGTATGCAAATTGAAACTTGCTTCTATGCCCGACAGTATCATTTATTCAAGTAAATTCCCCGAATTTAATATTTCGTGGACTTGAATTAGGCTTAGGAAATGTTTTCTCTTTCTGTACCTCTTTTTTTATTAACTCATTTTCTGGATAAAATGTAGCTCTATTTTTCCCATTTATTTTTTACTTGCGAGAATGGCGGTGTAATGTTTTCTGGCTGCAATTTGAGCTGCTGCGGTTGGTGGCGAATTCTAATGCCTGCGGTCATAAACACAAGATCCACAAAATGTTTTATTTTTTGATATTTTATTGTTATCACAACAGAAAACTAACTGATATTAGAGTTGAGCAGAATGTAACGGATGCAATAAAATCCAAGCATATCTCGTAAATTTAACTTTTCTGTTTTTAAGCTCTCATTGAAAAAAAAATTGTCTTTTTTTTGCGAAGAACATTTTCTATTTGGTGAAGGTAGCAAATAAACAAGCTATTTAACAGCGGTTTCGTGGTAATGAAAAATTATGGTAAATTGGGAAAAAAGGAACAAAAAAAATCACATCTACATTTATCAAGGAGAAAAATTATTTTCCCCTTGATCCTTATTATTTTCCTTATTATTTTAAGTTTAACAAATCAACCTATCAGTACAGCTTTAATCACTGACTGTTTAAATGGAGGATGGGATGGAAATGGACCTAAGAACCGACTTGCTGAAATCCTTGTGTAAAAACCACGATCAACCAGAGTTACTATTTTTGCATACAATTGATCGATAGCAAGTAATTATTTTGCTCATACAGTACCAACAAATGACGCAAATGCAGTACTATAAGCAACTACTTAAATCTAAGTATATGTCGCAAAATTAACCTGTTTCTCAGTTTTCGTTGAAAAAAATGTCTCAGGAAGAATATCTTCTATTAGGCAAAGGTGGTATAAAAAAGGAAAGCTTGTTGCATCTAGAATTAATGCATATATTTAAAAAAAAATCAAATAACAAACAGAAAATACGTCAGTGCATCAGAAACTAAAACATCTATCAGCAGAAGCTGGGTTGTATTGAAACACAATTGTAAAACATAGTGTGAACTTTTTTGTTGGCGATGGGGACTTGAAAAAAATGTATTTAAGTATTTAAAGTCCAGATTAATTTAAAAATTGTTGGCAAATGTGTCACGCGTCATTCTTTTCTTGAAGTGATCCTATTTCAAAAGAAATTTTATCAAAACTCTTAAACAATTGCTTAGAATATTCATGTTTTTTGAAAGGATCTCAGCAAATTAACATTCAAAATATTTTGTGCTGTGTTTTTTACAATATGGGTAACTTTTATTTAGAGCGTGTTTGTTTCTTAACTTTGTTTTAAATAGTTATTGCGCTAAATGAATATTTGCCTATGTTCAGTTTTGAATTGATTAACTCTATTTTACGAATAACTTTCTTTGAGATTTCTCTAAACTGTTATTTACTTTTCGAACATAAAAAGTTCCATGGTGCAAGCGGTTCGAAAATAGCAATCATATCTCATCACGTCTTGAACAAAGAATGTGATTGAAAGTCGTCTTGATTGTGAGTACAGTCAAGTGCCCATACTTGGGACAGTTTTGAACTTTTACCTGTAGTAGCATATTAATCATATGTTTTCCATTCAAACAAAGTATTCTACTTTTAAAATGCTCCTTAGTACTTCACCTCAAGACAAGTTATAGATGTGTAGATATGTTCCTTTAAAAATAAAGCAAAAATAATAATAATAATAATAATAATAATTGTCCTAAGTTAGGGACCCCCACCCCTCTCTCTAACTCGGGACACTTATTATTTTGATATTTCTTTCATGTATTCAGCAATAGATTATAGTTTGGGACATCAACTATCATTTTAAAGAAGCTTATTTTACAACCCAATAAAGAAATAAATATCATTAGATATAAATAACATAATCTTGTAAACGTTCAATGATTTCAGAATAATGCACACTTACCCCGAAAAACATTGATTGTCTGCCGAACCTTCTTAATTATTTTTAATGTAATGTTTCTGCTTTCCCCTCTATATTTGGAAGCATAAAAGTAATTGTTGAAGCTAAATAATCATTAACACAACTCTTTTTTAAACTCTCCATTGTCCGTATTTTACATCTTGTCACATTCAATTTCATTCCTTCATAATACTTTAAATTCACCACAAATAAATTAGCCTCATATATAGTTTGAAACTGTTTTTCATTATTAGAAATAATATACAAGTATATAGTATTTTGTCAAAAGTCTTTTGCTCATCAATATATTCATTTTTTCCCAATGACAACTGTTCTATCTTGTTATGGTATACCACATTTATTTTAATCAGAATAGCCTTTAATTTATATAATTTTGTGTCTATACGTTTCTGTTAATACAATCATACATTTTATTTTATCAATATTCCTTATTGACACTTTTTATGCACAGTGTCTCAAATTTGGAGCCTAATTGCAATTTCTCAAATTTCTGAATAAATAAGTTCAACTGAATCAGTTGGCAGGAAATGAATTCGCCCAAATAAGGCACAAATACATAGCCGAGATGAATTGTAAAACAAGTTCAAAATCTTGCTCAGTTAGCATAGGTAACCAAAGTTAAATACTTCAAAATCGCAAATTTTTTTGAAATTTTTAAAATCATGAAAATAACCCTTAAAGCTGACACATCAAAGTTCAACTCACATAGTCTCATAAGATAGCTGTCCATTTAATATGTGACAACATTTAGCTTTTACTGGTGAAATACAAACAGGTGTAAAAGCCTTCAAAACTAAATTCAGCAAAATATCCCAAGTTAGGGTACTGTCCCAAATATGGACACTTGGCTGTAGTTAATTTTCAAAGTATCAAAAAGAAAATTCCATTGATATATATTTTGTCAAGTCGAACCGTATAATGAAATACAATATATCAATAGATAGCTAGAAAAGGGCCAACGCATGCATACTTTTAAAATTCATTTTCCGCAAAACTTGAGGTTTAAATCTAAAAAATTCGAAAATCTTCGAACTTTAAAGGTGCAGTATCATTTGACAGTGAATTTCTTGAACACCACCTTTAATTCCGAAATGGCTTGTCCCTGCCAAATAGTGTTGTGTGACTGGTCAACAAATAAAATGACTAAAATATATATTCTCTAAATAGCCTTTTTAAAGAAAAAAATCCTCAAGGGTCAAGTCTCTCTGTAAGACAAACCTCCCTAGTTTTCCCTAATCACTTTTGAACATGCAGTATATGTTTTCTTGAAAGATCTAAATTTAAAAAATGTTGACTTCCACCAGCGACTGACCGAAAAAAATAGGTCTTCCACTATAGTGAATGTCGATATTTGAGTTATTTTGAATTTTTATAGTGACATATACGCACGTATATTCTACGTTCAAACTACTTGTCCTTACTAATGCAATTTTCTGCACGTTTTCCGTGTTTTACTCATGCTTCAAGTTTTTTTTTTTTTTTTGTTAACGGCTCTATATGGCCTTTCTGGAAGTCAGTGCTTTAGTTTTTTTCTCTTAAAAATAGGTTAACTGGATTTAAAGTAGTTGATTTCACACTGAGATGTATATATAATGAACGAAAGAACGGCGCATCTCGTTTCTTTTAATAAGATAGAAAGAATGAAGTGGGATTTAAAATGATATTGCGAAAAGGCAATCATCATAAACTTCGGACACCTCTGCTTTCAAGAGCATGGTCGAAGTTTTGTAAAGCCTCCTCGTAAAAGCTTGCAATACATCGAACTTCGTATTGGAAAATGTGTGACGTATATGTCTTTCGAAAGGGTGTAAAATAAATTGGATCAGCAGTAACGTACTGCTGAGAAGATTGTGTATCCTTTCGTCTGATAATACCTCGGAAATTCCGAATCAAGGGCTAAGTTACTTACCAAAAGGTCATAATAGGCTACGAATATATTACTATACAGTTTATCCTTGATCACCCATGCACGAAAACTTATCTGTAGAAGGAACGCGAGAAGTGTCTATGAATGTAAAAATGCATGTACATTTAAAATGAATGTAAAAATGCATGTACATTTAAAAATGTTTTGCTAGAAGTGAATTAAAGCAAAAATTTTACTTAGGATATATATAAAATTGTATTACCCGAGTAAATATATTTTGATTAAAAATGATGAAAAGTAAGAGTGAGTGAGAAAAAAGTTTTTAAAAATGTATGCTAATGAGAATCACTATGAAACTGTTCTGAAATTTATTGTTAAAATTATGTGCGAAAAATGTGCGCAGTGGCAGTTAATTGCTAGTTATTCGCTAAAGAGATCGTATCTTTGTTGAATATTACCAATTTTCTAAAGATTAATAATAATTGGTTTTTGGTTTATTTCCTTTTCATCCAAAGGGTCATAATCGAAAAGGCTCATCCAAAGGGTTTTCCAAAGGATCATAAGACTGATTTCAGATTTTTTGCCATAGGTTGAGTCATCAAACTCATCAAAAGTTTTAAAAAAATAGGTCCTCATTAATTAAAATTATGAAAACGTGTCAAATAGTTACCTCTTTTATCAGTAAAATCATGACTGAGATAAATGGCCTTGGTTAGTTGAATTTGTTATGGTTTAATGAAATTAAATATAATGCTCAGCGAATGGATTGTATTCCGTAAAAGGAATGCAGAAAAAGTAAAACAGTGAGTTTTAATGTTGGTTTCTCTAAATTTTTATCAGTCAAACAGTCAAAGTTTAAACATACAAAAAGAATGTTTGTATTCAGTAAGGGTGATATATATATATATATATATATATATATATATATATATATATATATATATATATATATATATATATATATATATATATATATATATATATATATATATATATATATATATATATATATATATATATATATATATATATATATATATATATATATATATATATATATATATATATATCGAATATTACTTTATTTTAAAGTTTCCATTGGGTTCCAAACTTTTGAGACTGTTGCAGGAATTTCCTATATCTAGAAGGTTTTAGCAGGTCCTTTTGAGTTAGATCCTTGCAAAATTTTAAGTCAATCCATGAATATTAACACGTGCCCCTAGGGCCCCCTTCTTTGAGTTTCGAAGAAAAAAATTGCGGATTTTAAAATTTTTTATGTAAAAATATTCTAACCTTTTATATTTAAAGTAAATTTGAACCCCAATAGTTGCTGCCACTTCCAGACTGATCATTCTCTCACTTTCATTCTGTAAAATTTAACATGGTACGATTTAACATGAATAAAATGTACACCAATGACCTCGGATCAAGCGTTTCGCTCTTCTGCGCTTATTCTAACTAAGCGGCAGGGGAACGTTTCTTCCCATCAAATGCACACAAGGGATTCTATAGGCCATTAATGAATGACCTAGGCCATTAATGAACAATCTTTGACAACAACAAATTGCATCCTCCAGGCTTTGGAGGTGTTGATTTACAAAATTCCCTGTGTATGTAATAGGTGTGGCAAAACGAGTCGGAAGGTTTCAATGCTATAAATATAAGTAATTGGAATTATATTTTAATTCGCTGTTCTTTAGTTATAAACATACCTAAATGCTTATGTAATTTTTAATTTTTAAAATATAAATTTCAAAAAGTCTTCGATTACTCCTAACATAAAAATATACTGTATTTTTCGTAATTAAAATATAAATTTAAAAACAATATCCAGATCATAACAATGTAGAAATCTATTCTTTAAATTAATTTTGTTCTATTTCAGTACATAGTCCTTTATTATCATCAAATTCTTGCGATTCACAAGATTTAGAAGCCGAAATGGGTATCTATCCTAACCTGTTGAACTTTTGTTTCTACAGCTGGTTTACCACAATGCAAAAAAGCTTGACAAATATTGATATCTGCTCGCCATTCATCACTGTTAGACAAATGCCATATTAGAAATAAAGATGTTGTTCATTTATTTACAGCCTATTTAGATGCAATAAATTTAAATCCAAATGACCTAGTGATCAATCGTACATTCCTTAAGAGAGCAAGAGAAAATCTTCGAGAGATAAAATTAAATTTCATGAATTTAAATTTAGATTTTGTAGTTAATTCACTGGGATACAAAGCTACATCCAGATGTAACTGGAAAAAGAACGCCGACAGGATTACAGGATTACCGTGATAGCTTCATGTGCTAATATTGAACAGCTACTCGGAATTCCTTAGATATTTCTTCAGTTGTATATGATATCTTAGATGATAGCTCTTTATTGCTAACTGCTCTAGCTGTAGTGTTTGACACAACGACTTGCAATACCAACCGTATAAATTGTGTATGCAATTTTTTAGAGCAAAAACTGAACGGTGATATATTACATTTGGATTGCCATCATCATGCACTTGAAATCGTACAGCAGAGTGTGTCCTTAAAGAAGTTCTTGCCTTCTTTAGTTTTAGATCAGATAGTCAATTATTTAAGCGCTTCAAAACTTTGTGGAAAGATCTCAATCATTCAGAACTTACAAATTTCAATCAAGTACACATACCACTTAAATTCTAAAAGACGAAGTTGATGACATATTATTGTTCGTAAAAAGCGGAACTGAGAAAAATTACAGAGAATTCTCGTAACTTGTAATAATATTTGCTGGTGAATTTCCGCCTACAGGGATATGTTTTCGGCAACCTGGAGCTTATCCCTGAGCCACATGGGTGGCAAGAGGAATTTTTGTTTGAAAATTTTTATACTTAGGAAACAATTTAAATTGACCTTACATGAAAAGAAAGCCCTTCAATGCTGTTTTACAAAGCTTACAATTAAATGCTGTATGAAGATATGGTTTTTCGCAGCAACCCAATCGAGTCTCCTTTGAATACTATAATATGTCTGAAAAACTAGCAGCGTACAAAATGATGACAAACATTCAGCAGAAGCAGTGATTGTAATATTCATAAATCACTTATGGTATTTAGGGGATAAACTAGTAGCTTTGTCGGTAATAGATGAAGGAATTAACTTTGAAGATAGGAAATGACTAGTCTAAAAAATGCTTGTGATAAGGAAGACGTGTCTGATGACTGTTTAACAAATTTCAGATAAACAGTAGATGATTTGGAATACTTTTTTTAGTAAAGATCTTCCTCTTTATAGAATCAATTACGAGTCAATAAAACTGTTTGATAAGTTACAAATACTAAAAGATTTTTTCCTATTTGATCCTGATTCACGGCAAAATGAAGGAAGCTATTTAAAGGAAAGAGAGATTGTTAAAATACTGAAAATTGTGAATGATACAATTGAAAGAGGAGCATAATTAATCGAAGAATTTCACAACTAATTTACCAAATATGAGTCACAAAAACAATTGATTTTACAAACCGTCCAAGACTATCGGGAAAAAATACACACTATCGAGATACATTGAGAAAAGCGTACGATTAAGGAACGTTTCTAAAGCATTATTTCATTCTTATTCAACGTAAAATCTTTAGATATATGATATAAAGTAATATTAATTTTAGTGCTACCTCACTGTAAAAATATTTTGTAAACCTAGGAGAAACGATGTACTGGGTCTGAAGTAAAAACTCGAAGATTTGAAGGAAAATTATTAAAAGTGTTAAAGTTCAACGGCCTAGGGGCACGTGTTATTATTGACTGATCGAGTTCAAATTTTGCACACATTACTTTTTACTATAATGTCAGTAAACTACGGGGCGTCACTTGTTGAATTCCGTTGAATTCCGAATTTTTTCCCCCATAACCACATATAATATATATATATATATATATATATATATATATATATATATATATATATATATATATATATATGGGGAATAAGTCCTGGTAACAAATGATGTACGCGGCAAATGGAATATTCCGCAGCCCGAACAGCTGCATAGTGTGATATCAAATAGATAGGCTCAAGATGTTGTTGAAAGGAAATAAATTTATACACCGACTTGCGATTCTCGCCTAACCTCTGGAAGTACTTTAGTATGGTATCGAGAGGAATTGCGGAAAGCAATCATCATAAACACTCGATGGATTGCATCAGGAATTTCTTCCCGCTTCTTGAGGCGAAGTCGTAAAATTCTCTGCATTTCTTCAGATATTTCTACTTCTCTTGTTAGAGATTTTTCTGTTTGGATTTCAAAAACGTCTAAGCTAAATTGATTCGGTTTCAAACAGAAGATTTGGAAATAGGAATAAGATTCAAATCTTTATTAAATCGTACTTTGGAGAATTTTGCTCGTTTTGTTCGTTAGTTTTAAAATAATTTTAAGGTATCCGTAGATTATGGTGGAAGGAAGTTCAAGGCAACTATTTACGTTTATTATTTGACGATAAAGCAATGACAACATTTTAAATTGACCTAATTCCAACTATTGTTTAAGGATTTATTGTCAAAATGATCTGCCAATTCATTTTATGTCATTTTATTTTTCACACACACACACACACACACATTATAGCATTATATGTGCAGGCAACTTATTTTAAACGACAATTTTTTTTTTAACACATAAGTTTTTTAAACTACAACAAGCCAGGACAAAAAATAATCAACTGGTCTCCACAACACAGCTCAAAAGGTGCCAGAGGCACAACTTAGAAACTGGTAGTTAGCATGGTAAAACATAATACAATATATAAGTACATGGAAATAGTGTTTAAAAGATTGAAAGACTTGAGGAAAATAATCCCAAAAAACCGTTGCGCCACTTTAGGGAGACTCCCTTATGGCAGGAATAACATTAGTTTCCCGACATCTCACAATCAAGTGGATTGGGGGCACTGAAAGTCCAAAGCATATTTATAAACAAGGCAAAATTTCACTCAAATTAAATATTACAATATTATGACACAATGCTTAAAAAGCAAAAATAGCAAAAACACCGAAAAAAAAAACGACAATTCAATTGTAAAAAAAACAAAACGTACCTTCTAACTCCTGCAACATTTTACGAATTAAACTGTGAATGTTTTTTTCAGGATAAAAGTTTTTAGTTAAAGTTGAAGTTAGAAGCTTAATTGCTGTTTTTAGATTAGTTTCATTTTGCAAATTTTTTTGTATCTTAAAATCTGTGAGATAATAATGTTTCGATTTTTTTTTGCTAATGCACCTTTGAAAATGAATTAGGGAGTAAACATGAAAATCAAAATCCAAACGTTTATCCTACAAAGCCAGTATGAGTCATCTCCATAGCCCTATATTAGCAAAAAAATAAATAAATGAATAAATAAAATTCGAAACATAATTATCTCTTAGATTTTAAGATACAAAATAGTTTGCAATAAAGAAACCAATCTAAAAACAGCAATTAAGCCTCTAACTACATCTTTAACTGAAAACCTTTATCCTGAAAAACTCATCCAGTTAAATCCGTAAAATAATGTAGGGTTAGAAGGTACGTTCTGTTTCATTTGACAAATTGAAAAAAAAATATATTGAAATATATTACCGAATAAGCTTTTACCTGTGTACTTAAACTCTTGCTGCTTTTAAAGTACAGATGGTGTTCAAAATATGTAAGTCTGGAAATACGGTATTTTTCAATTGGTGTTCATGATATCGGTTTTCATGCTTTAATAAAGCCCATTTATGCGGTTGTTTTTTTGACAATAATATACACAAGTGTGTATTTGAAAAACCTGGATCTTGGATGCAAATATTTGACAGACATTTGGTACCAAACTTCAGTTTTCCATTTATAGAAAAATATAAAAAGCTAGAATTGTTTAATATATATTTATGAAACCTTCTACATTTCTTTGGTTGTTTATTATACAACTGTTAATTAAAAAGTCCCGTTGTAATAGAAATATCACTCGAGTGCATTTCAAAAGCAAGACCAAAAGACTTGTGCTAGATTATAAATGCTTTTAAGTATTTTCCTTTCAGTAGAAAATAAATAGATCGCTAAGGCAACATTTTTTTAAAAAAACTTCTTAGCTCTGACAAAAAAACGTATACGAAGAAATAAATGACTTATGTTAAACCTGGACACACTACATCTGAATAGAATTCATTGAAAGTGAGCTTACTCATTCTCATAACGTGCGCTTAGCATTTCTGAAACAAATAGTTCGATTGATCATTGAAGCAATATTATGATATATTTACTTTACAAAATGCCATTAGAGTTGAAACTCTTAGTTGAGAATGATATGTGTATTATTGGACGCAGAAAGTAAATATTTGCGTATGTTATTCAGGTAATAACTATTCCAAAACAGTTAACATTTATAATATCAGTTTATATTTGAGCAAAAAACATGAATACGACAGGGTCAAAGAAAATAGTTGAATCTTTTTTATAAAAATTAAATGAGTGACAGTTTAAAATAATCATTTACATTTTAAAAATGAAATTGAGTTTGTCAGAATTTTGTCGGATTAGAGAATGTCTTTTAAGAACTTCTTATAGATTCCCCCCAACTAAAAATGCAAATGAATGATATCATAAATTTCATACAAGCAATTATCACGAAAGAGAATTGCTGGCATTCAGCGCTTGGCTCGCAGTTAAACGATTTGATGTGCTGCGTTTGATGAAAATCAAGGGACATCAGAATTGTTTTGATGTACAATGTACATGCATGTCTAGAATTCATAAAGTTCCTTTTTAGGCATTTTTCGATTCCAGACGTAATCCAACCACGTGCATAGAAGGTTTTCTTTTATTCACAAATCAGTCAAGAGGACATCCGCCTGCCCTCGTTAGGATAAAATAAAGTTACTAACCTTAGTATTTCTTCGCACATCTCGTAGTTTAAAATTGAGAATTAAGAACTTCGTCAACATAAAAGATTTGCAGACAGCATCAAAAAAACCTAAAATTGTGTATCTTTTAGAGGATTCAGAAAAATAAAGATGTCATGTAGGATAACGTATGTTATGTTGTCCATCAGAAATTTGGTTTAAACCCCATTTTTTTCACACCTGTCATGTTTCATGAGAGCAAAAACCCCATCTACGTATAAGCAAATGAGAGTTCTATAATTTCCGTTTAGTGTGATTTCTCCAAATCAGTTTCAATGATCGTATTTTAATACGTTTCCGAGCAACTAAGGATACAATCATCAAGATTCCGGTCATTTTCACGCTGGAGCCAAGCGCCATAAATCTTCACGCTCAAGTTGCTTCTGCTACTTAGTAAAAGGGGAAATTAATTAGAGATACCTTGTAATTTATACACCAAGCTAAGAGCGGATTCATTACTCAATACGTTCATGCATATCACGTACAACAAAAATGCTTTAGACTTTCATAGAGACTTTCGAGAAGAAAAAGTTTTTTATTTTTTTATTTTTTAGGACAGAATGTAAGATGGCAGGAATAATGTTTGATATAGTTTGATACTAGCGAACTTTAAAACATATTTTTTAAACCGGGGAAAAGTCATCTCAGTTAGTTATTTACATAAATAGTTGCTTAAAATCTTTACAATGAAGAATCGGAAAGTTTATGTTTAAAAAGAAAATTTATACTAAGTAGGAGTCTATTTTCAGAACTGGCTGGTAATATGAAGCATTATAATTGCTTTTTTGTCTTTTGAAACTATAAACCAACCGTTGGGTTTCTATGTATATTTTATTATTATAAAACAAAAAATTCAATCACTGAAAAAAAAATCATGTACGATGAATATTTTATAAATAATGGAAAAAACACTTTTTGCAAGAAATGAGCACTCAAATGAATACTTGGTTTGAATAAAATGTGCAGGATCTTTTTATGATATATGCTTTAAAAACATGTATTAAGTAGGTAAAGTCAAATATGCTGTTTCATAGGCCATATTTCTAAGCTTTTTGGTTCTTTAAACTTTTATGTCTCATTGTTTAGAATATATAGTTCGATTTGTAGCTTTTTGCTTCTATAGTTCGTTCAGGTTTTAAAGTTGAACACCAAAAATTTTCCCCAAGCGTTTAAAAAGAGTGCATCTCTTTACTTGTTGGCAGCATCAAAATAAATGAATTAACTTATTAAGTAGGGAAAAGGCAAATATTTCATAAACCATATTTCCACACTTTCAGTCCTCAAAAGCAATATGTGTAATCATTTTTTTTTTTTTTTGTTTATACGTTCTCCATTTATTTCCGCTTTTTAAGTGAAACACCAAACGCTGTTCCCAAATAAATAAATAAATAAAGTGCATGAATAATTCAGATTGTAATGCTGGGTTTTATCTACTGAATTATATGAAGAATTTTAAATTTACGCGTTTAATTTAACTGCCAACCTTATAACTAAATAATATTGCTCTGAACCCAAATCCTACTAAAATGCAGATATTGACAGCTTTACTAAAAACTTTTAAGCCTTTTGTCATTAGTTTCTATTGCTTCCTAATTCAACAATGTTGAAAGTGTGTACAATTATATTATAAACATGTTATACATACTGTACAATTATAACAAAATAAAGTTAAAAACGCGATTACTGCGGGCATTTCATGAAAGACGATGCTTGCGATCTTTGAATCAAATGATCTACAAAAGCAGTAAAAGAACGAAATATATAATGGCTCTAAGAAAATATAAATCCCATTTCATCTGTTTCTGAGAAAGTGAGTAATTTTTTTGAACTTCCGAAATCACATTTGGCATGACATTTTTGCCTCACATAAATAGAATATATTTCCCCTATGCACCAAACTGCACTCACTGAAACTTTATAATGTCTTTTCTTTTACCGTTGCTGTGTCTTATTTCAAAGAGAAATAAAAAAGAAAAATATGTGAATTTCTGCTTTCTCTTAAGCTTCGATTTCAAAATTGGGATGGGAGAATCTTTTTCATTTGGTAAAAGAACTGCTTTTATAGAAATACTTAAAGTAACAATCTTGAAACAAAGAAATCTGTGACATTTTCTATAATTCCATTCCCGTTGCTTGTATATTTTTCTTCCCATAACGACTTTTTGCACGATAAGCCATTGCCTTAATATATACAAGGTGGTTATAAATAACGCGAGGTGTTCAGAGTCCTCTAACAAATGAAGTATTGGACGAAACATTGCCAAATTTCATGAGCATGCATAGCAGACCATGGGATTTAGATTAAGGGGGTCCGAGACACAAAAATCGTCAAATTTTGCAATTTTTTTTTATTATGTAAAAAATTACTCCCTGTTTTTCTGCTTAAGAGGAGGTTTGAATCTTGTTTCTATCTTAAATAGAACGAAAGATATAATTATTTTTGTTTCATGCACCTAACTAATGTGTACTTAACTTTAAAACTTTAAACGCGTTTTTCTCCATGATGCAATTTTTCCCGATTTCTTGCATTCAAACTCTTATAAGTCAGGAACCGATAAAGATAAAGTAATGAAACTTGGAGCATATCTTTTTCAAACAGTTTACTTTACATTTTATTCGTCGAATTTGAAAAAAACGTTTACTGCAAAAATTACGATTTAAAAAAAAAAAAGTATCTTCGAATTTTTCAAAATTTTTCTTCAAATATTTTTTATTTTTTATTGAATCAATATTTTTAAAATCGCCGAATAAAATTTAAAGCTTAGATATTTGTGCGTAATTCATTGAAAAAAAATTGAAAATTGTTTAAGAATATTTTGAGTTATAGCAATTTAAAGCAACCCCATTTTTTATTAAAAAAACTAATTAAATTTAAATAAAAAATTTTCTTTTTTTCATATTTATGTTATGATTTTGCTTATTAAATAAATGGTGAATCAGTGCAAAAAATTTCAAAACTCTAAAGTATATAATAAAAAAAAATTCAAAATGTGTCCCAGACCCCCTTAATACTATAAAAAATAGTACCAAAAATCACCATCAGGGAGAATGTTGGCACTGCAAAACTGTGTTACTTGAGATTACTGAAGAATTAAATGCTGAAAAATGTTCAAATGTTTGTTGTTCACAAATGAGGTTTAAGGCAGTGCGCACACTGAGGCGACATGTGTCGGAGAACAAATGCCCCTGTCGCTAGGGGCAGCGTCACGCATCAGACAACTTCACTTTTGCGCGCACACCAAGAAGATAGGTGTCTGACGTTCTTCAATGCCGCATCTAGCAATTATGTATCTTTTTCCATTTACTTTAGCGTCGAACAGCTAGAAATAAGGGGAAAACATTTATATAAAATGCAACAATTAATTAAAATAAAAAAATAATAATAAATTGGCTCATTTGGCAAAATAATTAATCTTAATATTTGCATAGGCTGTATAGTTCAAATAAATGCTATGTACCTATTAGAAATTTATTAATAAACATACTAGAAAAATTTTAAATCATGTATTACAATAAATGTTAAATGAATATTTTAATGTTGGAAATTAACTGAAGAATTACAATTCTATCTTTTTAAATTGTAACTAATTAAAAATAAATATTTAAAGATAGCTTGGTGGTTTAGACATATATATTTTTCCCTTCCAAAAATGCTTGGATATTATCATGATTGGCTTTTGGAAGTCAAAAACTAATTTTTGACTTGAATTGACAGCAGAGTCTGAAAAAATCATGCTGTTTTCCAAAATTTCGAAAATATCCGATATTTTGGTCAGTGTCTTCCGGATCTTCAGGTTTTTCAAGCCGGGACAAAATCATGAAACTGACGCCCTTATTTATCTTTTCTTTCGAGTTTTATATCGAATATCAATTTAAAAAAAACATTAATATGGTAAATTTGTTGCCGCCCCCACAAATTGCTGCCCAAGCTTCCCCCTATACCCCTAGATCAGGCAATCATTCTGATATCAATCATATATTTTGATATATCCAATATTTTCGATTAAAACAAACTGAATTTTTCAAAAAAGGAACTGCATGCTCAAATCACTGTTGCCTTTTTTCCATTATTTTATTTTATATTATATTATATTAAATGGTACAATAATGTATAGTCAATTCCACGGGTAATCTACTGACAGTTTTAGAGCAATACAGTGACTATTTTTGTAAACTTCAATGCAAATTATGCATTGAGCTAACGAAATTTTCTACTGGATTATTTTATCTTTTAAGCTAAATTTAATGGTCTAATTGAATTCTCGAAATGTATTTGGTTGATTTTTAAAAATTTGTTAAATCACGGTAATTGACTGACATTTTGAAAAGTACGGTGTCATTCAGTTACCGTACTTTTGCTTATTTTTTAAACATCATCCAAAATGTATTTCAAGAATTCAATTATACCAGTAACTTCTGCTTAAAAATACAATAATCCAGGAGGAAAAATCGTCAGATTAACGCATATTTTGCATTGAATGTTGCAAAATACACACTATTTTGCTCCAAAAATGTCAGTCAGTTACCCGTGAAATACCATCATATTATATGCAAATTGCTGAATGAAAAGTTTAATTATTTGAAATAATTATACTTGTTAGTAATAAATGAATCAAATTAATAAAACTACCTTTTAGACAAAAAGAAGCATAAAAAATACTAGTTACTACAATTTTTTAAAAATAAATATCAGGTATATATCATGATATATATATCAGCGAGCCTTGCTGACAAGTGTGAAATATTTAGTTTTAACTGTTGAAAATTGACAAAAACCAGAAATGCGATTGCAGTAAAAAAAATCAAAAGCAGTCACTAACTTTAAATTATTAACAAAAATGTTTACTAAATAATGGGAAAATTAAGCTACAGGCCCATTTCACGGAAAAGTCAACCCTCTATCCCGCCCGTTACGGCTCATATATTTCATAAAGTAACAATGGTAATGGCGACATTTTTTGTTTAAGAAATTAGACATAAGTTTGTGATTTTTTAAGCAGAAAAATATTGTTCATTAGTATTTTAGAATATTATTTTTATTGAAATATAGGTGGCGTCAGTGAGGGACAAAATAACCGCTTTCCGTGAAATAGCCCTAAACAGCAATTAAAACTTTGTAGAATAGTTTAATTTTTGTCCCCATCTTGTGCCACTCTTTCTCAGTCGCATATTTATTCGAATAATCATTAAGTGTGTAATTATGCAACATTTCATCATGTTTTTAACCGGTTATTATTGACTTCGTATTCCTTAGCAGTCGCCATATTTAAAGACAAGGGTGAGTGAGACACATGTTCCAAAATAGCGCAAGTGCTATTCAGAGGGCAGACATGAAACACGGACAAGACACGACTAGCTTGTCGCGGTCTTTCCGGTGTGCGCACAAGAGGGAGAAATAACTGGTTTCTCCTTGCGCTATTGTGAAGACATTTTAGTCCCAGACACATGTCTGCTCAATGTGCGCGCTGCCTAATAAAACCAATACGGAATTTCAATTTGTAACAATAGAAGAATAATACCAAAAATTGTCACGAAGAAAGTTCGGCACGGCACCAAGAATTTCTTTCTTGGATAACATTCATATAGGATGGTGAAACACCCCACGTTAGACTTTAGATCTGAGTGTATAGCGGCAACATTTCTTTCATAAACATACATTTCCTACAGTATGACCACCGTAGTCGCCCACACTTTCACTTAATGACATATGGCCATGGGGAGTAATCACGATGTGTTGTACCTACGACATGTTCTCAATATCTCATTTTTGAAAATTTGGAATTACTTTACAGGTAGGAGATTTAACCCCTCCCCCCCCCCCCACCTCCCATTTGTATGGAAAATATTGTGCATTGTATGCAGAACATGGAAAAATTTGATGGTGGTCATATTAAACCACATTTGTACGTAAAAATCATATTTTGTGAATAAAATAAACGTGTTTTTTTTAGTTGACATTTAATTCTTCAATATTCTCAGTAATACACCCTTTTAACTCCAAAATTTCCCCAGATGGCAAGTTTTCGTACTATATTTTTTTATTTCAGAAATCAAAATCCCAGAGTCTACTGTGTACGCCCATGAAATTTGGTAATATTTCATCCAATACTTCAATTGCTTTGGAGGGGGGGGGGGTCTGAATACCTCACGTTATTTTATACCCACCATATATATATATATATATATATATATATATATATATATATATATATATATATATATATATATATATATATATATATATATATATATATATATATATATATATATATATATATATATATATATGTATATATATATATATATATATATATATATATATATATATATATATATATATATACATATATATATATATACATATATATATATATATATATATACATATATATATATATATATTCATGAATAAACAATCAAAATAAATAAATTGAAACATGCAAAAAGCAAGAACACGGAAGCACCAAAATGAAAAAAGATGAACAAGGGACTGATACTTTCTCAAGGGCAGGATCGATCCCTAAGTTTACAAGGCCCTTTATGCTTAGCAAGAGGGAAGGTCCCAATAATTTGCTACCCTCCCCGAGAGCCTTGGAGGAAAATAGAACATGAAACCATACCTGAAAATTAAAGAACGAAAGAGTATTGGCGAACCTTCAAAAGGAAGCAGCAATCACAATGTAGACCCTGAAAAAGAAATGACTTGCACGTGCCAGGCAAAAATGCAGTTAAGACATGGCAGCAGTAGAACATGGACTTGAAAAACATGGAGTTGAAAAAACCTGAAGTTTAAAAAAAAAAACCAGGAGGGGAATAAAAGTACTGGGTCGAAAATTACAACAGAAATTTTCAGGATAGATCCCAACAACATTCATAGCTTAGGTGGCCTTACTGAAATAATACAATTTTACTATACTTCATTCTGCTGGGCAGCTCCTTACTTTTCTAATGTAACTGAAACAAAAAGTTTGGGGAACTTTATTATAGTCTAAAGTATTTTTCAATAAATTAATATTTTTAGAGACAAAATCATTTCTGTTGCAGATAGTTATAATTCTATTGATTTCAGTATCAAATTGTTATGAAAAATTTGAGTTCCATGAAATCAAACGATTAACAAGGAATTGAAAGGAAAGTCGTTTATCAAAAAGATCAATTATGAATTGAATTGTCTGAAAGAGAAATATTAAGATCAAGGAAATCAGATTGTTTGATATTATCATTGGTGTGAATAAGTTCTAGTTCAGGAGGATAGATACTCTTGGAATCATTAAAAAAGTTGTGATAATTGAAAATAATGAGGTTATTAATGTATCTGAAATCCTTAGGAATGGAAAAGGTGAATTTTTTTTTCAAAGTGCTGTAATTAAAGGTTGGCTCATACAAAAGAGAACTTTGATCCCTGCGGAATATACGGGTGACTTGTAAGAAGCAATGTTCACCGTTGTAAATGTCGCTGTTAAACAAACAAAATTTCGTCAAATCTGACCAGCCATTTTTATTAATATCCAGCGTGTTACCAAAGTCGTAAAGGTATGACATAAGAATTTCTTTAAGAGTAGAAATAAAAATACTCGTAAAGAGGTCTATAAAATCAAAAGAATAGATACATTCGATTGTATTATTTTTCAAAATTTCTAAAACAGGTTTATTATTTTTAATAATCCAAGTGTGGCCACTATCCAGAATTTTATTTAAAATTAAATTTAACAGGTTAACAAAAATTTTTTCAGGGGAATTCATGTGTTTAAACCACAGGTAATATAACGGAATTTAACAGGATTTTTATGAAATGTGGGATACATGGTAATATACGGAAAGAGATAATCTTACAGTTTTTAATTTTAACTTTTTTGTTAATGGCAATGACCTTTTTTGCAATGGTGTTGTAAGAAGCGTTAACTTTTTTTGTAGGTGGTGAAATTTTCTAGTTCTTCATTTAATAATTGAAGATTGAATTTTTTTACAAGTAGCTGAAAGATGTTGGCTGCTTTGTCAATAGGAGCGATTATAAAAGGATCTTGAAGATCTTTGATATGGGGAGAAAAATCAGCATATTTGATGCTTCCTTCACTAAATTTATCAAAATCCTCAACTTTTATAATTTGTTTTACACACTTTTTTTTTAAATTCTCTTACATATTTTAATTTTGTATGAGTATGTTTTAATTTTCTTTTTAATTATAATGTGTTTTCTGCGCTTTTTATTTATTTTCATACTATTATTATTATTCATTTATTTTTTATTTATTTAAATGATGATATATTCAAACTTAAATTATAACTCTTTAGATTCGCGGCACTGAATTTTTAGCGAAATGGTTTTAATTTTTTTTAAATTTTGCAAACAAAAATTATGACAACTGCATTGACTATACGTAAAAGTTGACCATGCAAAACATAAATATATACGAAAGCAAACGAATATTAGCTTTTACTAAAAAGCATACGATTTTTAAAATAGAAAAAAAAATATTTGGTTTCTTTTCCACAATAAAAATTCCTTAATTTGTAAATAATCCTATGAAAGTAACTAAAACCTATGAAAGTATTCAAGCTCATTCACTTCCTATGCCGAGCTGATGAGTCCAATAGGCACGAAACTGCAGTCCTCGGCAGGAATTGATTGAGCTGGCGGTGTATTTCATCTATCAAAGTATGTTTAAAAAAAATCCGACTCGATTTCAAGCAAGATTTCCTTTTTTCTTCTTCTGAAGTGTATATCACATGTTTCAAAATAAAGCAGTAAATACATAGACATGTAAATCCGTTCGTTTGCACTCTCCCATATCTATAAGTAGATAAGCGTGCTTTGAAATTTCTTTCTGATTTAAACTGTTCTGTTGTAAGAAAATGATGTGGAAGGGTTGACCACACACAAGACACAATGGCTTTCTGACCACTCTTTGAATGGAACTAACTTGCTCAGATGTTTGAGAAAAGCACTCCTTAGGGAATGGCATCTCTGTTATTCCTCTCTTTGGGGGCTTATAATTACATGGACAGAAATATCCTTTAGGAAAATAGGGGATTAACCGGAAGTTTTTCATCTTTTCTAATTATTTATCCTTAAAATACTTCCCACGCTTGAGCAACTGATATCTGGGCACTCAGAGGAAATTAAAGTCATAGGAGCTACTATAAAAGAACTGACCAGGAAAGAGATGTTTCTGTTTTTATTGGTCGTTTTGAAGTGTCACAATGTACGAAAAGGCACCGAAGAATACCTTGTATAATCTTAGAAAATAATACACTCACTTAAAGCGTTTTTGTCCATTCGATTCCCTTCTTCACAGGTTGAGTCTACCAGTCAATTATTTGAAGAATGTTTTGTTGAGGCCTTTTGAAAGATATATCATCTTATATTTAACAGTTTTGATTTCTTAGGTTTATAAAAAGTAAAAAAAAAAAAAATGACATACTGAGATAGAAGAGAAAAGAAAAATAAATCAATAAAATAATTAGTGTTATAAAAATTATTGCTTTACATCCTATCCTCTACTGTTTACTTAACTCCCGTCATGTACTCTGATTCTTTAATGGATATTATAGTATATATAAGCAACCTTTTATTTTATTGCACTATTTAATCCAGTGCCTGAAATCGGATAAAGCAAAGCGATTTTCCAATGCAAACTCAACAGCAAAAAGCAACTCTGTTCGTTATCTGCGGCATGCTCGTTAAGGGTTTGTGGGCAGATCATGGAATGAGTTAAAATTTTCTGCAACAGAAATGATTTTGTCTCTAAAAATATTAGTTTATTCAAAAGTACTTTAGTCTGTAATCAAGTTCTGTAGAAAAGTAAGGAATTGCCTAGCAGAGTGAAGTATAGCGCAATTGTATTATTGCAGTAACCCACCTAAGCAATGAAGGTCTGTTGGGATCTATCCTGAAAATTTCTGATGTAATTTCCGATCCAGTATTTTTATTTCCTCTTCTGAGTTTTTTCAACTCCATGCTTTTCAAATCCATGTTCTGCTGCTGCCGTGTCTTAACAGCATTTTTGCCTGGCACATGCAAGTAATTTCTTTTTCAGGGTCTACATTTTGATTGCTGCTTCCTTTTGAAGGTTCGCCTGAATATTCTTTACTTTAATTTTTAGGTATGTTTTCATAATCTATTTTCCTCCAAGGCTCTCGGGGAGGGTAGCAAGTTATGGACCTTTCCTCTTGCTAAACAGAATGGGCCTTGGGAACTAAGGGATCGATCCTTCCCTTGAGAAAGTATCAGTCCCTTGTTCACTTTCTTCATTTTCGAGTTGCTTCCGCATTTTAAAATGTATTTAAATTTATTTATTTTGATTGTTTATTCATGAATATAATTGTACTGTTTTTGTTTCTAGCAGTTTTGCGCTGGCATTACACTACACTTTAGTATTTATTCTTTCATTTTTCTTTCAATGTCTTTGAACTCATATTTAAAATGCATCTCATGTTATATATATATATATATATATATATATATATATATATATATATATATATATATATATATATATATATATATATATATATATACCATCCACTGAACCAATCGTTTCACAATTTTAGTTAAGAATATTTAAAGGTATGCGCTTTCGGTTGGGATTAAGGACGCGTCGATTAATAGCCAGTATCGATTAACTGGCCATAATCAGTCACTTCGCCATTTTTTCTGATCAGACAAATTTTGCTGCTTAATCGGCGGAAAAATACGTTCAAAACAGTATTTTTAAGGGTACCTTCAAAGAAAAAAAAACATGGTGAATATATTTATTCACAATAAATAAAATTAATTTAACTGTAAACGATTAAAAATATTTAATGTGTCCTAAAAAACTTTTTTTGGTATACGTTTTTAAAGCTTCAGATTTTTTTATTAGCATCCATTAATTATTAACATAAGTAAGGGCTTTATCGCCTTTTCTTATCTAGAAATAACATTTGTTTCATTCAAATGAATCAAGCATATTTTTTTTTTACTATAAAAGCATTAGAAAAAAAAAGTTTAAATTATTTTCATTGAAGTAAAGATGAATAGTTGAAGAAATAGGTCTAAAATAAGAACATGTTATCAATTAAATTAAAAAATTCATAAAATTAGAAAATTTGCAAATTTAATATTTTATCATTCCGTGAAACCTGGACAAAAGTATAAACTCAGAGGTAAAAAATCCGGGATTACGAGAAAGTTTCGTTCCAAAATGTTAATTTAACGCCATAGAATGAATAAATGTTGCCATCAGTGATTGCTAAAAGTTTTGTTTTTGGAAATTTATGAGAAACATATAAATGCGCCGCTGGACAAAATTATAAACTCATTTCTTTTTCATTTTTTCAATCATAATTTAACTCTGTTAAAAAACTTGTTGTTCTAGTAAAGATAAATAACTGACTAAATAGTTCTAAATTCAGTATAACTCATAAACTCTATAAAATAATTAATTTAATTAAAAAATCTTAACTTTAATATCTTTATTATACATGAAACCTGGACAAAAGTATCAACTCAAGAGTAAGAAACTCTGAAGTTTGGTGGAATTTCATTCAAATACTTAATCATTTAATATCCAAAAATGAACCAATGCTGAATTACAAAATTACAAACTTACAATACTGCATAAAAACAATTATAAGCTGACAAAATTTTAATTTAATTTTTTGAGCAATCACGATTGCTTATTGTTCTCACTTGACCGTTTTTGGTGTTTGTGCCTTTTTCAGCTTGGACCACGCCTGCAACACCACCGTCCACCGGCGGCGGCGCGGCTGGTCCTGAGCACTGTCCCCCGAAATCCACTTTTGCTGGGCGGTGGCGTCCATGTCCCACACACACGAACGCCTACACACACACACACGAACGCCTACACACACACACGAACGCCTACACACACACGAACGCCTACACCCACACACGAACGCCTACACAGACACACACGCGAACGCCTACACACACACACACACACACGAACACCTACACGCACACGCACGTACACAACACTCACTCACACACATGCATACATACACTTACGCACCCACGCACCCAGACACATGCGGCTACACAAACACACACGCTCGTGATTGCGAAAAACATAATTTGAATTAAAGATGCCAAAAATTCAAATAAATTTTTAATTATTTATTTATTTATTTATTTATTTTTATTTTTATTTTTTGAGTTTAATTAAGTTACATTTGCAATTACTTCAGTAAAACAAAAGCATAGATTTAGGAAAATGTAATTTTGCTATTAACATGGATAAATTGAAAGAAAAAAAAATCAATATTTTAAATGTTTTAAAAATATCACTGCATTAAATCTAGCCATTAGTGTAAACTACAAACTTTTAAAAACGAATTAGGTCCCCAGTTTTCTGAACTACCTTGCATATGCGGCTGGGCATAGATTTCACAAGAGTTTCCAACAGCTGCAGTGGCATATGGTTCCATACTGAAAGTATTGCCCTTTTTAATTACTCTGTGGTTTGGTACTGGTGCCGATCATGATAAACTTTGCGAACCGTGGTCCCCCAAAGATTCTCAATCGGATTAAGATCCGGACTACGAGCTGGCCATTTGATAACTTTGATACCCCAGAGCTTGAACCATTCTTTTGTACTTTTCGCTGTGTGTACACTTGCGTTATCTTGCTAAAATAACCAGTTACCTCCAGGAATCAGATGAGCAAAAGGTAAGAGATGATTTTCCAGTATTAATTGGTAATCTTCAGCGTTCTGTCTTCCATTAAGACACGCCAATCCTGCTTTACCATGCTGACAGAGATATTTATCTTTACTGGAACAAAATTTTTTTAACTCAGTTAAATTATGATTGAAAAAATGAAAAAAAAAATGAGTTAATAATTTTGTCCAGCGGTGCATTTATATGTTTCTTAAAAAATATCCAAAAACAAAACTTTTAGCAATAACTGAGGGCAGCATATATTCATTCTATGGCGTTAAATTAACATTTCGGAACGAAACTTTCTCGTAATCCTGGAATTTTTACCTCTGAGTTTATACTTTTGTCCAGGTTTCACGTAATGATAAAATATTAAATTTGCAAATTTTCTAATTTTATGAATTTTTTAATTTAATTGACAAGCTGTACTAATTTTAGAACTATTTCTTCAACTATTCATCTTTACTTCAATGAAAATAATTTAAACTGAGTCAAGTTGTAATTGAAACAACAGAAAAAAAAATGAGTCTATAATTTTGTCCACCACTACATATATATATATATATATATATATATATATATATATATATATATATATATATATATATATATATATATATATATGTATATATAACAAAAAAGTAACCATATATTACATGAAGCGGTAAAAATATTTACTAATGTAACGGAAAAAAACTCAAACTCATTAAAAAAGGGAAAATACAGTTCTAAATGATTTGAAGATGGTATTTAAAGAGTTGAGTTAATGCACTTTGATTTCAATCTTCAAAAGTACAAAAAATGAAACAATTTTGGCGCAAAAAATTGAGAGGAAACGCTTCATAGTCCGTTTACATTTTTCCCAAAAAATTCATTAACGCGAAAGTGAACTTACTCTAATTTCACCACAGAATATTGGATGGAAAAACCCCTTGTGAGGAAAATGAATGCAAAGTTAAAAACAAAACATTTTTTTAATCATTCCAGTGAGCTGATTCCTTTTTTTTTCCTTAACTCCAACTTCACCATCATACGAGCAGTAAATTAATAATGCTCTGGCAACGCAAAAGCACGTATTTTGGAATAACAAACACGGAATTAAAGGAAGGAACATCACATCAGCTGCGTAAGAAAGGCGGAATAGAAAAAACTTGGTTTTAATCATCAAGCACTAAATTTTTCTTTTCGGTCTTTGTTTTACTTTTTTTTTTCACTTCAGCGGCGGTCGATATTCTATTTAACATAGTTGTGAACTTGGGAGAACTTTCATCAGATTTGACGGAAAATAATGAACTGCCTGTTTGCACGCATGCCAGAAGAAGCGACATTTCAAACAGGCTTTATTTTTTTTTTTTTTTATATCTGCCATGTTTGGTCACGAAACTAAGCGCACCACGCTTGTCCAACTTTCCTGTTCAGCCTTTCACTTCGTTTCAGGATCTTAAATTAGTTGCGGTAGTCAATTTTAAGAGTAAGAAAACGCGGTTATCATCCGGTTTACGAATGGAATGGGGTTGTTTCCATAATTTTATAAGTTTTTTTTTTCCTGAAAGAGCATGCTTAAAATCATAGGATTTAATTATTTTTTAAATAATTTGACGAAGTTTAATATTTTTAAACAATTTTTTTCATGGGAGCGCAGCTGGTAATTCATTTTTTACGCTTCTGCGCATGACATTACAAGTGACGAAATGCTACTCACTTGAAGCCATTAGCACATAGTGCATATTATCATAACCTGGCAACGCGGTTGACAGCAAACCATAAACATTTAGTGCGACAATGGAGTAACCCTCCAAAGTACATCATTTGTGATGTCATAAAGACCGTGTTATTTTCAAAGTTGGACGTTTTAAAAATAAATAAAAAAATAACTCTTGGGAAAAAAATTATCTTTTTAGTTCCATATTATTATTATTATTATTATTTTTGCTGCTTATTCTACTAATTTCAGAGACTACAAGTAGTACTTTTGACTGAAGGAAGCAACTCCATTGTGGGCGCTAGTCATCTCTTACCTGATCTCAATGATTAGCAAAATGGTGCTCTTCCAGAACTGCCAAAAATTACATTTCTTCAGAACTACTTATGCAATGACAATAGCTTCCAAGGTATTAAAATTAATCAACCATGTACATTAGTCTGGAATTATCGTAAAACATCGATTACCAAAAACAGTTAACGCAATTAACAGAAAAATCCATTAAAAGAACATTTAAATGTTCACTTTTTTATGCTGAAATGAAATATTGTCGCATTTTTGAAGCAATAACTGCAGCATTGCTACACACCATTAGCATTACGGGAGTAGTATTAAAGGAAAATATAAAGATATATTAAATTTCTTCAGTCATGTTACAAAAGTCAGCACCTTTTATGTTAACTTCAATCATATCTATTGGAGTTTCTTTTTTTTAGAAAACCCTCGCAAAAATTTCTTCAAATGAAAATTGCCACATTCCCTTGAAAACCATTTCAGTAAGCTGTTTATTCTCTTTTTTTTTATCAGCTTTCAAAACTTACTCTACAGAAATAGTGTAGTTTACACCACATAACTGGCGATATTGACAAAATCCGCCTTCGAAAGGATCAGAGTTTGGTATTTTCTAGTACAAACATAACTATCAGATAATAATGTCAGTTAAAGAATTATTATTTCTCTGATAGTTTTTGTGGTATGCTCAAATGCAGAAAACGTTTCTGATGTCAGCTTCCCAAGTTTTAGTTTCAGTCCTGGAATCGTAACCCTGTTCCATTCACTGATCCATTCTATACCTTTTTCTAAAAAAAAAATCAATATCTGATCCGAAATAAGCTTAAAAGGCTTTTATTACCATCCAATTGTTCACAGCCTTTGTGAGGATTTTTCACATTCATAATGCTCCTCCTTAATTATTTGGATAAACTCTATCGTTCCTTTATATGCAGAGTAATTTTATCTTTTGAAAGCTTTAGCTTTTGTCATGTCAAGAACTTTTTAACCAACCTAAATTTTGACACTCATAAATGCTTGGATGTAATGATATTACCGTTAACTTTGAAGAACACTTAATCACAGATTCAGATTCTTCTCTGTGTTAGATGTACTAAGGAAGCATAATTAAAACTGCTAGGTACTCACATGAATATCAATATCCTGGGACTTAATTCTGTATTCGTAATCCATAAGAAAAAAAATGATTTAAAATAAAATTTCACAAATCGAAACGTCGAAACACGTGCGATGAGTACTCAACACGTCGCGGTCGAGCGGCGACGGTGGCACTTGTTGTAGGCCCACTCAAAGAGAAACATCGCGGAGGCACCGGCCCAGCTCACCTAAAGGAATAGGCAATTTGCCACGAAAAAATATGATAAAAAGCGGGATGTTTTATTATCCGGAATAAAAATAACAGGCATCAATGGTGTAGTACACTGAAGTTTTATTGCATTAAGTGGAATATTCTATTATCCTATATTCCAATAAGCGGGCTCGACTGTTATCTTTAAACACATTTTGCTCAAAACTTGAAAATACCCACGTACATCCCGTTGCTTTTCAATCCCTCATTTGAAGCTTTTTTTTTTTTTTTTTCTTGATGCGTTAAAGTTGTATTACTTTCTTAAATAATTACTTATGTTTCGCAAGTCTGAAGTGGATAAAAGTTACTCAAACGAACTAGATAGCATTGAACGAGGCTAATAATTCTTTTAAGTGAATTTAAATAATATTACGTACTTGTAAACTGTTACGTACTTAAAAATGTTTACTCGTTTATTAATAGCTATTAGTGCCTCAGCATCAGTTACGGATCGGTAATTCGTAGCATTGTGAAGAATATCATATTTGCAAAAACACCTGATTTTTTTTTCCTTCAGAGATTCTAATAACATTACAGTAAACTCTCTTTTATCCTCGGAATAGGGTTGGTGCAGTTTTTTTAGTATGATATATTGCGAATATTCGGCACCGAGGATATACCTCAAATATTCGGGAATTTACTGTATTTTAAAACAATGCAAAATTACATAACAGAAAAAAAGGCAGATGTTATTAGTGACTTTCAGATGCTCTATCTTGCTATCGATTGCATTTAAAGGGCTCTAAAGTCAATTTGAGGACACTCCGCAAATATATCTTCCTAGAGCAATAGCTTAAAGAATGATTGCTTGAAATTCAACACGTTTTCAGTGGACATACATGGCGATGTCATGACGCAGACTTTTTTTCGCGATCCTTATCCACCAACGGCAGCGAGACTTGTTAAGTCTCGTGTTCAGTTCTGTGTCCCACTATCCAACTTAGCAAGCAACGACAGTCCCGCTACTGTATTACTTTTGGTTCACAGAATGTACTTAAATTGAGACCTTTCCTTTTTGAGAAAACGGGAGACAGGCGTCCGTTAAACTTCTCGTTTATTTCACTCTTATTTCCGTCTAAATTGGTACAGCGTGAAATTCGCTGTTTGATTCTACCTTTTCCTCCTCCGAAGAGAAATACACATGAGACTCTCAACTTATCTCTTTCTTTCTTGCTCCTTTGCACACAAACGAGAGTATGAGATCATTTGGGCGTGTTGTAGTTTCAACTGTGCTTTAATCAACTTCTTAACAAACACGAAAGAAGATCCTCGGCACATAAAAGGATCTTTATTTTCTTATTTCCAACTTTGTGTTAGCTCAGTAAAAATCTATCTTCCAATTCTCTGCTGAGATTTCGTTTAATAAATGCAGCGCTTTATTGTTTCTTGATAAAAATCATGTCGTGCGAGTCGCTAATATGAAAATGATAGTACACTTGGTGCATGTTTTTTCGTGAAACAGGAAGTACGTATGCACGCGTGGCTTTTTATATTTTACAATGTCACATGATTGATTAAGATTTATCTTTAGATATGTTAGGTAAATGTTTAATTAGTTTATTTCAAAAACCAGTGTCAAACGAAGCATTTATTTAACATTGACAATGTGCTTGGTGAAATGTTTATGTGTCGTTTAGGGATTTTTTTAAATATTGGATAAATGTACCGATTATTCGTTAATTCGTTTATTCATTAATTCGCATAAAATATTACACACAAAAATAAAAAGACAACGTATAACACCTGAAAATTTGAAAAATATTGCATTTCATACGTTGTTTATTTATCTTTTTTCACGTTAGCTTAAAAGTATTTATTAATTTCATGTGTTATTTAGTCTGCGTTCGCAGCAGCATAAGCAAACTATATGTAAAGGTTGGGCGTGACTTGATTAAGAAGCAGCTATGTTAAATGCAAGTTATTTTTGCGTTTTACGTACCGCTAAAAAGGTTATAATCTTTTAGTTAAGACACACTAGAAGAAATTTCAGATTTTCTGCACCAAAACGAAAGACTGAGTATAGAAACAGAGTGAATTCCATTTTAATGTGTTTTATAAGAGAAATACTCATGCCATATAGCGTTGACCTATAAACGGGTATTATATAAAATTTTTCATGAATTATTTCCCGCATTATATTTTTTAATTAATTAGTGAACTGCTAAAATGTTACACCTATTTAGTCGGCTATTTCTTTAAAAAAATTCTGGATTAAATATTTTAAAAATGGTTACACGATACGAAAAATTAATCCTCACATACACAATTACTGTCTCCATCACATATTTGAATTCGACTGAATACCTACAACTTTCTTTTCGATGTATCCGCCCAAATCTTTTCCAACGATTTAAATTCGTCACCAGAGCGATGGAGGAAACTACACAGTGCCCAGTATAATTAAGCTTAATGATAACGCAGAGCGGAGAGTTTTGACGTTCCTTCACTAAAGGGCTCAAATGAAACATTAGAGGACCGCAAGAGTGACACGGCTTAATTTAGAGACGGTGACTAATGCGGACTGTTGTAGGTCACAGAGAATTGGTTCATGCGGAGTTTTGTAATTGATGGTCAGGGTCTGGGCGCACGGTGTTAAACTGCTGAGCGCTGCTTTTCGAATGAGGGGCTGTCTATTAACACGGCATTCATTTGTAATTTTCAACAATGAGTTTACGAAATGAAATTTAATGTTCGGATTTGGTTGGAAAAGAGTGGACGATGCCTTCGATTCGGCTGCCGCTTCAACAATTTCTGAGGAGTTTCATAAATTTGTTTGACGATTGTGTTTGCATATAATCATTGGTTTGTCCATGCTATAACAGGTAATTTCCATGAACAAGTATTTCGTTGATAACTTCATTATGGGTTTAGATGAGCGTCTCGGGAGTTATTGTCATTAAAAGAAATAAAAATTAATTACAGTTTGACATTATTAAATGATGTAATAATGAAAAAACATGATTTCTGATGATGCATTATTGCAACAAATTTAAAGTGTTATTGAACTGATAATGCATTATTATAACATTTATTAAATGCTCTAATAATGAAATAACTATTTTAGAATAAAGAAAATGTCTATTTCCCACTAATTTTCAAAACCATAGTTATGTACCTAAATATAAATCAAGTACAAATCAAGCATAATTATAATAATAAAACCACAAAGCGATTTTAGTAATATGACAAAAAATGTTGCAACACAAAAGGTACAATTCAGTTAAGATTTTTTTTTACTCCTTATTTTTACGTATAGTGTAAAATGATTAAATGCAATATGTATTATAGGAGTCCTTTTGTATAAGCTGTTAGGTCATTCAAATTCAAAAATTACCCAAGATTTTTTATTATATCATGAAACTGCAATTAACATACAAGATCTTCAAAAGCAAAAATAACATAATAAATATTTTACCGAAATAACTTTTGTTTCGAGATAATAATAAGAATATACTGGTTTAAATATATCTACGAGTTCGTATTCTTACGAAATGACACTTAGATCTAACAAAAACACAGTACATTCGTTTACAATACTAAACAATAAGTATTTTCAATTGTTAAAACATTACGACTTTAAACAAAGTCAACATTATTGCAGAAATTTCGTAGTTATACCGGGGAAAACGTACTAACTTCCAAATAAGATAAACACTAGACAAAATCGCAGTTGCACACTATGTTATAACATATAAATACATAAATGTAACGCTTATAATATGCAATTAACTATTTTTCTTCAACATCGAACCAAAACAAACTCTTGCTTTTTCTGTCACGCACTTAATTTTCAAAATTATACTTGTATTTCTTTTTCAATCGTTTCTTGACTGGTAAACAACTTCTACTTTTCGCAACTTGCAATTTACTTTTTTTTTACGAGTTATCTATAGCAGAAAATTGGGCAATTCTCCAGCTTCATTATATTTTTTATATTCTATTGTTTCTGTTCTAGATACTTTCTTGTTAAAAGTGTAGTTAAAAAAGGAAAAAAAAATTTTTTTTCTTTTTTGAAAAGCACTATTTTACGCGCGGGCATCAAGAATTGTAAAGATACATTCCTAGTATATTTTTTTCTGTACTACAAGCGATAAATTTATCTGTACCTAGTTTATCCGGTAGCAATGGGACAGTGTGTACATTTGTATTTTTTAACTTACCTTATTTTTATTTCGTAGACCTAATTTGTCGTCAATGCGTTTTGAAAATTGTTTTTAAAATTCAGGCTTCATAAATTTTATTTGCAAATTCAAGCCAAAAGGAAGTAAGTTTTTATTTTAGAACTTTTTTTTTAAATTTTTTTTATTAACTATGTAAAAAAAGTCGTTAATTTTGAAATTAATATGCGTTAATCAAAAGTTCACAGTGTACAATATGATCTTAATAACTATATGATGAACGAAATATTTCAAAGAACTGCTTATGTCTGTCCCTGTATATTTTTTTGTCATCGACCAATGTTATCATGTACGCGAAAGAAGTTTGTGTTAAGAGAGAAAACTTGAGCATATCGCAGAAAGGTGTAAAATATGGTGTAGTTTAAATAAAATATCTTTATTCGAAATATGAACCGAGGGTGAGACTTTGTACGTCGAACGGTTGACCGCACGAATACGATTGATGTATACTTAGTTCAATAGTTTTATATTTTTACATAAATGGAAGAAAAGTATTATGGATTGATTTGTCAGTTTCATTAATTTTTAAATTGTGATATATATATTTTTTTGCTCTCAGCTACCCGCAGCTCGTAAAAGTATTGAAATTAATAACTTCTTAAGCTGTTTCGACAAACCTTCTCTTTTTTTCGCATAAATTTAAATGTCTGCGCATTTTTTTTTAAAATTATCAAATAAGCATTGGAAAATATATTACAAATGGTAAAAGTCATTACTGTTCTTCAAACTAAAAGAAAAACTCAAAACTTAAAATATCATCATTTAATTTATAGTCCTAAAGTTTTACATTACCATGTTTTGTAGCACATATCAGAAGCATTGTGCATTGGAAGCACATCATTAGTCTTGCTTGTATTTAAATTATTGTATTTCTTTTTTTTATTGAGTAAGAATACGTAGCAATAAAAAATGGAGATTAAAACAAAGACGATATAAAAAAGCAAATGTAAACAACCACAAAAAAAGAAAAGAAAAAAAAACTGATACAAAGCTTATATCACCACTTTCGAATAGGCTGAAATTAAATTACAAAGGGTAAAAATCAATAAAGGATAGAAACAAAACATTTACTGGAGTTTCGTAATCCTGTAAATAAAAGAAACAAGGAATACTCATGAATATTTGATTCAAAATCCATTTACTTTATCTGAGTTATCCGAGATCTGAAATACGGTCTTTTAGATAAATGTAGCCTTAATGTTTAAATAATAAAGAAGGAGCATTTGGCACAAAAAGAGAGAGAGAGAGAGAGAAAGAAACAGTAGCTAATCCTCCGCAGAAAATAACCATAAATCTTAAATCCGTGGTTTGGAGCTAAATTGTTTAAAAACCAATACCTATTTAAGAATTGGTTTGATTCATTAAAAATTAATTGGTTAAAGAAAGCATTAAAATAAAAAAACCGTACCAGAAGAGCGTTGCAACACTATTTTAATGTGCATATGAAACGCTTTAAATGTAGAATTATGATAAATTAAAAAAAATAAATGTATTAGTTTTTAAATTAATGACACAAAATTTTTAATTGTTAGTTCTGTAAATAAGTTTACAATATCTATATTTAAATAAAATATGTATTTAATTATACATTTACTCAGATCATATTTTTTCAGGATGTTCCAAAAAAAAAAAACATAGCGCAACATCGTGTCAAACCACTACATTTAGGATTTAGTTTATTGCAAGAAAATAAACTGAAGGGCCACGGAAAAAAATGATAATAGTACCCAACACAATAATTTCCTTCAGTGCGTTTTTAAACGTTGAAAACGAATTATTCTTGCACGTTAGCATCAATATTTTTCTTGTCATAACTCATGCCAATGATCTGTCTCGCCAGAATGATATTGCAATTGAAAACTATTTAAAATAACTTAACAGTTCTCATGTAAATTTTGTTTGTCCAAAGCCTTAAATTGACATATTCTGTAGATATTCAAGCATGCAGTGCTGAATGATTTATCCTTTTCATTTAAAAGAGTTCAAGTTTTTGGCTGATCAAAAAAAAAAACATATGTCAATATCAACAAAAAATGAGCGTTATTCCTGTTACATACGTTTTGTTTTATTTATCTCAATTTTTATCATGACTCAGTTTTTTACTGCTCAAATAGATAACTAGAATATAGTTTTGAACTTCATAATGCTTATTTTTATTTGTTTTCTTTGTATGATATTGGAAACTACTTCAGGTCATCATTATAAAGCAAAGGTTAATATTAATAGGTATTGAAATATGTCTTGGTATCTTTTTTATTAATACCGTATGTTGTTGTGTACGATCATATTATTGCAATTACTCTTTAATGAGCACTTAACTGGAATGAGTACAGAAAATAATCAGCAAGTATATAAAGTTAAAAAATATATATTTGAGTATTATTATTATTTATTTATATTTATTCCTCTATTTTTTCTGATTGTACATAGGTAATAGCCTTTGTTGTTTATAAAAAGAAGGGGGAAAGCAAACACTGTGGCAATTAGTTTAAAATTTTGAACTACTGCAAATAGTCCTTAGTTTTCCCAAATCTAAAACTCATTAAGCATAAAAACGCGCAATATTTACGATAGGATCTTTTGTAATCAGTTAACTACTTTCTCTGCTTATAACGTCTGTAGACGTTAATCCTAAGTTTTTTTCCATGCAGAACAACATCGATTTCATATTAGTTATCCCACTTTATCTACAAATTACTTCGAAGAACTCACTAGAAAAAAACCGAGTTTAAAGTTTAACTTTATTTTAAAGTTACACGTTTTTTTTTTGAAGGAGAGCGAATAGTCATAGAAAAGTGTTGCATTTACAATTTCTTAATTGTTGTAGCTAATCATGCTTAAACACAATATTTTAATCAATATAGCTTAATCAATACACGTCTATACTGAGTAGAAGAATAAAGCCACATTAAGGGGAAAACAGAAACAAATAAGAAAATTTAGAAAGAAACATTAGGGACTATATATTTATATGCATATGAGCAATTCTGTAGGAAAGTTATTTTGCATGCTAACTTTTCTGTTTTTCAACGTTTCAAAAGTATGGCAGATTTAGAAAGAAAATATCTATTTTCGTTAAACTATAAACGTTCATAAAGCATCTTTATTTATTTTAGAGATATTAAGGGTTTAATTTGTAAATTTGGCAAAAAATGTTATTGTGTAAGTTGGTTCTTAGAGTGCTTTAATTTTTATTCATTATTTAATTCGTTTTTTTTACTACTTTATTACACTTATTATGTAAAATCAAAATAAATGTAATATAAAAGCTAAATTATTGAAACTTTTAAAAATATTCATCGATTATACTTTCTAATGAGTTTTTATCAAACATGTAGAGTAAATCATCTTTACTTTAAGAAAATAGCTTTCAAAAAATCAAGAAGCTATAATATTAGAAATAATGCAATTAATATCATTTAATCCTAAGTCTGATTGCCACTCACGTCCTTATAACATTTGTGCTGGATGGTAATGACTTTTTAACGTACCTGACAAAACATGAAATATGGTTGCATTTGTGCAAATTTACATATTTTGAACAAAGGGTCAATTAATATAACTAAAAAAAAAGAGAACAATTGCAATGTTAAACGAAACTCATTATGAATAACTTCGTAAACAGCTCGAAAATGACAGCCCTAATTAATTCTACTTTGATATTAAACTACAAGAAGTATTGATATTTCTACACAAAAATTCTTACTTTAATAACAAGGTTGGCTGCTACTAAAACTGAAATTTATGTAAGTAGCCACTTGCACCTAAAGGTCATGAAAGCCTATAAAAACTTTCGGATGGTAATGACAAGCTTTATCTGTGCAAAGCGTATTAATATATGCAATAAAAGAAGAAAGAAACTTGGTTTCAAATTGCGATGCTTGAATCATCGTAAAAATATATTTTAAAGGTAAATTTTATTTATTTATTTGTTACTTATTTTTATATTGATAGCTCACTAAACACACACCATTGCTTTTGTAAAGAGACAAGGGATGGTAATGCCATTTTAGCACTAATGGATAGTAAGCATCCACATAAATAAGTATTTAACACGATTAAATAACTGTTAGTTTCTTCCTTGGAAGATAGAAAATAAATAATAAAAATGAAAGAACTGGAAGCCACTTGTCTGAGTAGCCATGTGTTAAAAAGAGGTATTCTCGAGAAGACGTTCATCCAAATTGAAACAACCCTTTCCTCTGCTTTAACGATTATCTCGTCACTTTAATAGCAATATTTTGCACCCTAAAGAAACCAGGGCTGCATTCATCAGGAAAGTTACAGACTCCAGCTCCATCTCAAACTTACGACATTCATCTACGTCTCGGACTTTTTTTTAAGCAGTCCGACTCCGTCTTCGAAAACACTGGTGGAGTGGCAGACTTGGAGGGAAAATTACTGACACCGACTCCTTTACCCCGAAATCAGTTCTACTCCAATTCTTCGATTCTGACTCCGCATCCCTGAAAGAAGTTTTATTATGATGTTGTTTACTTGACATAAGTACAGTCGAGTCTCGGTGAATCAAAGTTGATAGCTCAAATATTCCTTTTTCTCGAAGTTTTTATCAGGTCTCTTGATAATAGGAAGTTATGGAAACTTCCTGTAACTCGAACTACCAATAATTCGAACGTTTTAGCAAGCACCTTGTGACTTCGAGTTATTGAAAGTGGTACTTATAAATCTATTTTAAAATATTGTACGACATCATGATAACAACATTTGTATTTTATATGAAGACATTTTATTTTAAGGTTTTTAAATGCAAATTTTTAAAGTTCTGAAATGTGAAGAGCTTGCATCGTGAAGTTCTTAAAAAACTATTTTAGGGCCTTGAAATACACATCATGTGCAGTGATAAAGGCATAGTTTTGTGCAAAATATGCTTAAAAGACAATAAAAGTCGCGTTTCGGTTAATAAAACGAATTCTGAGTTCTACTTTACAATATAAACAGCCTTACAGATGCCGTTTCATATGGAATATTTCAATCAGCCATTTTGATGGTTAATCCTGAATGTTCTATTTTCTGTGCACCATATGAAGTTGCTTGCTTTTTTAAAGTGTACTTGAAAAAGTAGATCGTTCTTTGCATCAAAAAGGAGCAAAAATCGTCAAGAATGAAATTAATATAAGATACCGTCACAAAGTAGTAAACCAAATTTTTGTTAAATTCAAAATTGGATTTCCTAGAGCAGTACAAACTATTTCACTTTTATTACATCAGTAATTCATTCGAATTTCATGTCATCTGAATTATTTCCCTAACGTTAAACCATTATGAATTTCTCGAAGCAAGTAATTAACAGGAAGAGAAATTCTAAGCAGTCTTAATGGTATTCTTTTCATTACGTTCTTGGTTCTTGCTTTGATATTTGAAGTCCATTTCGAAGTATGAATAATTTTCTTTAATAACACTAAATTGAATTTTACGATTTGCTAATGCAGAACTTGATTAAAAGTGACTTGTATAATATTAAGATTCATATTTGTTAGAAATTCTAATAAATTCAGATATTTCATTTTATTTTAATCATAAGTTTTTGGAAGATTTATTTATTTATGTATTTATTTCTTTACCTATTTAGTTCTTCTTATAAACTAGAATTTTTTTATATAGGACCTGGTATCAACGTATTTTTTAAAAACATGGTGAATAGTATTTTACCATGTATTTTTTTTTTTTTGTAATGTGTAATCCTCCGTACCAAAAATGAGCAGTAAATTGTAAGTTTAAATAATAACGCAGTTTGTTTCTTTATGTATTCTGGTAATTAATTAATGCATTCTTACATCAATATAATAATTTATTGCATAGAAATATTTGGTTGGCTTGAAAGCGTGACATATAGGACCATTTTCTTCATTCATACATCAAAAATCATATAATTTTGTTTTAGTGTACAAATTGATGTTTAGAATGCAAAATAATACGATGATTCTAAATTTTGCATTTGCCCATTCATTCTGATTTTGAGCATAACAATGTATTTTGAATAAGTATATATATTTGTTACTTCTGTAAAAAATATTGTTTACAAAGTTCCGAAATCACAATCAACTATTCTAAGTAATTACACCAACACAAAATGCCACTTCTATTACTTGCGTTAGGATAACCTAGATAACATTGGGAAGGTTGTGAGGAAAAAAAAGTGATTTATTGTTTTCAAAACGTAGAAAATGTTCAACAAATTGCTGTGATTACACTAACACACTTCGAAAAGGTATAAAGATTAATAATTTGCAGGTGCTGGTATTACTTTGATTATAATACTCGTATTTAACTTTAATATTCATAATTGCTATCTCGACATCAGAAAATCTTTTTCGCCATGAAAACATTAATTTAAGTTTTTGTTGTTGGCGTGCACGTAATATACTCTACTACGGAATGATTGGTGCCATTGCCTCGAAAGGTTTGACTTCTTTATTTACAGACTAGTGGTAACCGCATGACTTTACCTGTAATAGAAAAATTAAAAGGTCTTTTGGTTCGGCTGTATATTTACAAATAATGTATGGTGCAGCTTCTCGCCGATTGGCTTGTACTTATTTTACGGTTCCACGTTATGATAATTTCGTATCTCGCCAATTGGCTCGTGCCCATGTTACGGTTCCACATTATGATGATTTCGTGATTTACTCGTCCATCTTATGATAGTTTTGTTCTTAAAATTGGAATAGAAAATGAACCACATCGAATTTTCGAAAAATCGCTTCGAGGTGCACACCCTCATGCTACAAACTAATTTTGTGCCAAATTTCATGAAAATCGGCCGAACAGTCTAGACGCTATGCGCGACACAGAGATCCACACATCCAGACAGAGAGGCTTTCAATTTTATTATAAGCTAGCCGCCTGCGGCGACCAGCTGGTCCGCCTTTTTACGCCAAGGTTGCCGCCTTCGGCGGCTGCTTAAATAAATTTCGTGGCGGTATCAATCAATCTATATCTATACTATTATTAATTTGAATAGAATAATTTCTAGACCTTACCGTTCTGCAAACGACCAGAGGTTCGCCTTCTTACGCCATTCGCCATTCTATGCAGGCAGCCACCTACGGCGGCTGTTTGGCTAACTTGTCATTTACCTTTTTACTTCAAGTTTGACGCCTTCGGCGGCTGTTTAAATAAAATTGACAGCAGTATTAATCAATCCATCTCTATCTTTTTTTGTGCCATTCACATTTTTAAGCCAAGATTGCCGCCTTCGGCGGATATCTAACCTTACGATCTATCTCTTAATTTTCTTATCCATTCTATTCTATTCTATTCAAGAGTCACAACTGACTACAACTGTATTTATGTCGAGGACTGCATACTAGTGCCTTGCCTCCATTATTTTATATACCGATAGATGGCAGCACCATCACCGGATCGAACAGTTAATGAGAATTTAGAACTAGTCCAAGAGCTAATAGCTACCTGGTACTAGCACCCCCAGAGGTATCGTTTCACTTGGGGGACATTGAGACCACGAGCATATTTAACGTCGCCCAGTCCCCTTTAATGACGACGGTGGGTCTTCGACCAGCGGGGATCGAACCCGAGCCCCTCCGGCCCCGAGTCCAATGCCCTACCGATCAGGCTACCACGGCCCTTCTTATCCATCTCTATTTATTTTAACCTCCCCGCCCATTTCCTAATAAAAACAAAGATCACTCAAAAAATCACTTTTTTTTTTATTTAAGTAGAGCAAAAAAAAAAAAAAGTTATCCCCAAAATTCCCCGTTGTGTGCAAAAAGTAGCGTTTGACAAAGAAAAAAAATCTCGCTCTTTTTATTGAAATAAATGCGCACAACTATGAAATGTAGCTAATATAGATACAGCAAAACGTCCAGTTTGGGCAGGGGGGGGGGGGAATGGAAAAAGAAATAAATGCAATCCCTAAATAAAACAAAAAAAGAAAAAAAGCAAGCACTGCCGGAAAAACACGGGTCATCACTTCATAAAATGTAGAAGTAAACTATATAGGTAACAAAAAAGATTAACATTTGTTTGCGATTAAGATTCCATCCTAAATATCGAATCGAAATCCAAATAGTGACGTCAGAGACATAAACGATTGAAGAACGCTTTTTTTCGACCGATGCGTGGAAAGACGTGATGTGTTCAGCATTAAAAAAATTGTAAAAAAAAACTATTGCGTATTTTTAAGAACTTTTTTCTTTTGAAGAGGGCGAAATGTTTTTACTATTACCAACTTAAATTTTAGAAATGAGGCTTTGATACTTCTCGCAGGATGATATTAGAAAGAAATAAAACCCAAGAAAGAATGCAAATTAAAGGTTTTTTCAAAAATTCATAAAAAAATACAAAAACTGCTCTATTTTCAATTTTTTTTTTCCTTCATCATATTTGAAATTAAATTTCCTACACCATAGTACAAAAAATATTTGTGTGGTACGTTTGGTTCGGGGTCTGTGAGGTAAAATGTACTAAAAAGTGCAAAAAAATATATAAAACATTAAATAACTTTTTTTCTAATTAAAATTTCAAAAATCGAACCCGAGGTGCACATCTTCGGCAAAAACTGCAACTGTATACCAAATTTCATCTTTCTAGCCCTTACCGTTTTCCCGGGAAGCGCGCCACACACACACACACAAACATCTTATTTTATTATATGTATAGATAACGATAAGACAACACAAGAAAGATTTACAACACATATTGAGGAAATAACACCCAGGGCACCGGCGGGAATCGAACCCGCAACCTCCGGCATGTGAAGCGAAGCTTCTACCATGAAGCCACGGAGGCCCCTTTAATTTAAGTATTACTTTGGAATGACCTATTGCTTAGAACTCTACTGGCGAGTTGATGCATACTATGACAGGAACAAAAGTTCATTGCTCTTGTTTGTGCAGAAACTGTGATGGGTCAGTGAGAAGCAAAGGTATGTAAGTGGAAATTTTCAAGTTTTGAGTAAAACTCGGTTAAAGAGAGAGATAATAAATATCCTAGGAAGGCTTTAATTGATTTTTTTTCTTAATCATGCTATATAACAGAACGTACCAGGGCTATTAGTATAATTTCTCCTGCCTCAAGACAGAGGAGAGCTTTACCTATCATTTGTACTGATTATCTCCAAATTTTTTATTTTTCCACTTACATCCCTTTGCTTCTAACTGCCTCAAATGTAACTAATTTTGAGTATTTTGCTTCAAGGTGATGTAGTATCAGCATTATGTTATTAATATTTTTAGCGGCAAAATTAATGCTTAGCTATTTCTTTTAAGATATTAATTGTTATTATCTGCCACGAACAGCAAATTGAATTTCACCAAGATTAAATGGACTTATTTTATATTTTTATTGCACTATTTATGAAGAAATATTTTCATGAAATGATCATGAAAACACATCGAAATGTTTTGCAGTAACGGCTTAGCTAAAATCCTGATGCTGTGAAAGACATGTATTTTTTATTTTTTTTTTTTTTTTTCAATATTAACTATTGTGTCTGACGTTACAGATTTTCTTACCTTACTGAAATATTTTCTTAAAATTTAAATTCAAAGGAAAATATTTTTTGTTCATAGTGTCTCATGTATGGGTCGGCAAGGTGACGCAGGTCAGGATTCAAGTGGTATCTTTTGACACTCAAGTTTTCGAATTCATATTCAGTTATAGTACTTAGTTATTTAAGCTGCAAAAAATCGTTAACATCCATGCTTTATCATAATACTGCATGTTAATTACTAGATCTTAAAAGTTACCTTCGTCAAACGTTCCTTACAGAAGCAGGTTTAGTCAATTCATAGATTCTAAACTAATGAGAAATCTTCTTTTCTTTACTAATAATAAAGTTGAAAGTCTGGAGCTCTGGGTGTCTCGATGACTGGATGTCTGGATCTCTGGGACGCGCATAGCGCCTTGATTGTTCTGTTGATTTTCATCAAATTTTGCACAAAATTAGTTTGTAGCATGGGAGTGTGCACCTCGAAGATATTTTTTGAAAATTCGATTTTGTTCATTTTCTATTCCAAATTTAAGAACATCTTACCGAGAAAGTTATCATGACATGGACGAGCATATTACCATAACGTGGACGAGCAAATTGACATAGCAAACTAGTGAGAAACTCATCATCCATTATTTGTTAATATATTGGTAAATAAATAAAACGAAGTAAATAAATAAAACGAAGAAAGAGATATTTTATATCGTTTTAAAAATTAAAATGACTTCCATATGTAGCGTTAAAAAAAGTTTTGATAGCAAAATGACTTTTTTTTCTTTTATTGCATTTTCATTGATGTTTAATAATGCCCTACATAGTGATATTATAAATGATTATATCAGAATCATTGTGAAAGAAATAATTTAGATTAAAAAATAGGTAAACGTTGCATTAACCTAATACCGCAATTTGATTAATAAAATTATTAACAAGAAACAGATTTCATTACATCTCTGTAAAGAATGAAATCGTGAATTATCACATTCATTTATCACGTTCGATCGATCAGCCGACGAAACATAATGGCAACGGAAAAAATAGAACGAAAAAATAAATGAGTGAGAGAGAAATATGGCTTCACGCCCCCCATTTATTCACATCTGTTGTACCCCAGGGATGCATCCCATTGGCTGAAAAGCACCGCTTAAGACAGTCCGGGGGGTAGAGGTAGTAGACCACCCGTGAAAGGAAAAAGGATTTCTCAAGATAATTGCCAAAGCTTTCTCCCGAGAATGAGGTCTATTTTTGGAAATAGACTAGGGCAGGAGTGTTGCGGTTTCTCTGTTTAAAGGGAGAGGGAGTAGAGACCGTTATTGAATTGTTTTTCTCTTGTGAAAACAGTGAACAAATCCATTTCAATATTACTTTCAATGGAAACTGGTCTGATATTTCCCGAGAAAACGAAGTGAATGATATTTTTGTTTGCGACAGGGAGCTATTTTTTATGCCTTTGTTCCTTTTTAACAGGAATGGTCCCAGAAAATATTTATTAAGCACGTAAATCATGAATAAATTTATAAATATAAATATTTATACTAAACTTATTCGACCATTTTGTATTAAGTGTAGATTATTTTCATGCATTTAAATTATTTTTTGTTTTGAATGTGATTTTCCTCATATTCATCTTATACACACAATAATAAATATCAATGCATCAGCCTATTTGTTTAAAATATTTCAGTGTTGATGATGTTTTGCGATTCCAGGTTATTTTTCTGTTATCTGGGTGTTGTTACCTCAAACGTTTGGACCGCAACTGCGGCGGTCATCTTCAGTGTTTACGTGGTTGAAGCTTCCAGGGAAAAATGATAGCTGCAGTTGCGGTCGAAACGTTTGGAGGTAACAACACTCAGACCTTGACACAACAGCCCGGAATCTCACAACATCATTGACACCGTCCATGAAAGTCTTCATTCTTACATATTTCAGTGTTTTTTAGTGAAATATGATTATGACATTTAGTTAAAACCTTCATTGTGACTCTCAATTTACCCGTAACAGGGGAGGTGAAAAAGTAGGACATAACAGGAGACGTAAAATCTCAGATACCGCTCTATTTTCCAAATTTTTAAATATCGTGTAATTAAGATACATTCCTGAAACTGTCTTTAAGTGATCTTTGTACTTTAATTAGCACGAGAAAAAATATTTTTGGATTCTGAATTAAAATATATCTTTTCCGAGGAAATTTTACTAGAGCCTCAAGATTTTTCAAGAAAATTCATATGATTCAGTAAATAATTTACTACTCGTGATAAAATTAATCTAGTATTTATTAATGATTTTGTTTTAAGTGTTTAATGTATACAGAACATTTTAATACCAGAAAATTGATTATATCACGTTACAAGAACATTTTGATAGTCCTTTAACTATAAGTATTTTGCGTCGTATTTCCAGGAATAATTCTGCCCTTATTGTACTTAAAACATCATTGCGTATTTTTTGTGAACATATCAAACAGCTCTCAACTTCAACTTGAATAGTTTGCATTTCTTCTGCATAATGCGGGTAATATGGAGGAACCTCTATTTCAAAGGTGCGCCATGACTACTACTGACGAAAATTATAACACTGAAGGTGAGGTGCGGTCTCACAGACCGCTTCTAAAGAATACAATGAAATTTAAACCAGATGCACTCGCCAAAAGATGCTGATAAGCAAAAGGGGTGTTCAAGGTCACAAAACAAAAAGCTATTGGGAAAAACCATTCAATCGGACTGAAAATTAAATAGGAGTGTTCGGATGAACTTTTGAGCGGTCTATGAGATTGTACCTCCCCTGTTACGGGTTAAAATAGTATTCTTTCTCTTCGTAATTTACTTTTTCCGCTATATTTACAAAACCGGTCTTATACGCTTATGCATGAAAAAAATATTATAGAGAAAAGTTTGATGTAAGAAAAAACAACGTCAAAAAGCCCAATTTGCAGATTACTGATTTCATGTTTCGGTGTAACAATGAACGCTTTATAATGCAAAAGAAATGAGATTGTGGATGAAGAGACGTACGAAAAAGTTCGACTTCTGTCGGTTTGTATTTTCTTTGTTGCAAATAGTTTTGAATACGAAACAAAAATTTATTTGTAAAGTTGACAATATACAGGTTTCATAATTGCAAGGAGTTGTGCAAGAAATCAGTGCATGCAAGTAAATGTTTTAAGTTAACTGAAGATTTTAAAGTAATTTGCCGTGTTAGTCGTGTAACTCAATTTCTGGCTGGTTTCTTACAGTGTGAAATACTGGTACATGCCATTTTAATTGAATTTTTTATTGCAATCTACACTTTCTTTAAAATCGTTAGTAAGTCCTACTCTCATTCGCACCGTCTGCAACAAGAAAATAACTACTACAATGTGGAACAAAATGTTAACAGAAGATATATGACATTCACTCAGTTTTGAGTTAAAATATTTAGGAGAGTAAAAATATGATTACACGTTAAGCAAGTAATATGTTTTTCGTATATAGCATATTTTTTTGTTAAAAACAAAATCCTAGATTTTTTTTTAATTCGTAAGTTTTCTAGTTCATGTTTTACCACTATGTTTATCTAATTGTCATACACGGTAATGTCTAAGAAAACTTAGTTTTTTTTTTGCAAAAAAAGAAATAAATATTTGCCAAAAATCGTTATCTAATTAAGTATCTAACTCCCTGTTGCATTTTCTCAACGATAAACATATTAATTTTCGCCTGACTGCAAAATTCATAATGTCCGAAAAAAGGAAAAAAATAATTGATATTCTTGATTATTAACGAAGTTAAGAACAAATTGCGTACGCAAAAAACATCTCTTTATTTAGCATTTTTAGTCTATTAATTCAAGCTCTCACAAAAAAGGGAAGGGGAGAAAAAAGATCAAACTACAGAGAAGCGCAATATACCTACTACGGTTCTCACTGGGTAGCAAACGTTTCCGTAGTCCCTCATTTAAACCCGCTTTCCTCATGGTTTGTTGCAAACTCGATTGTTTTTCTCTCCACTAACGAGCCAGGCGACTAGATAATTGATTAGTGTAATGACAAGTAGCGGTAAAAGGAAAAAAGGATGCGAGTAGTAAAGGTTCTGGTAATTAACGTTCACGCTTTTTCATTAAAACATGGCAATTTGCATGCGTAGACTAATGCGACCTAAAAGTTAATGCATTGGGTTTCTTATGTTATTTCTTTATGCAATTAATTTTTTTAAGAGTTTTCGCCAATAGCCACGTTATTCCTGAAACTAATTTCATTGCTCTGAAGGTAATTAGATTTTTTCTCGTGTTTCTTTGCAAGGTGTTTCTATTTATATTTATTCCAGCGTAAAAAAGTTTTTGAAACTGAGATTTTTCCATTAATTTGAGCTAAATATGCGAGGAGGCACTTGAAAAAGGATATTTTAATTTGCTTGCTATTTACTTAGTATTTTCAGTTCTTGTTTGAATTTTATGGGGAAATATCAAAATGCAAATACTTTTCCCTTTGTCTACTAAGTAAGTTTTAAAACGGTTGTCATAAAAGTAGTAACGCCATGTTTAATTTTTTAGCTCTGTCCACGTACTTTATCAAATTTTAATGTTCTGCAGGTCTGTCACATTTATCTTTGTTATTTAATTTTAAAATGAGTTTGAGTTAAATGCGTTTTTAAATTGCAATTGTTTTGAGTTAAATGCGTTTTTAAATTGCAATTGTTTTGAGTTAAATGCGTTTTTAAATTGCAATTGTATCTAACAATATGGGTTCAAATATTTCAGTTTAAAAATTAAGAAAATTTGAAAGAGTTGATGAAAGTAGCACGTGTTGAAAGTAAAATTGTATATTGGAAAACAAAAATTGTTAAAACTTTTTTTTTTGTTTTTGCATATACAATATAGGATTCATCATATTAAACAAAAACTATTTTAGTTTGATAAAAATTAAAATAAGTAAAACAAAAGAGGCACAAAATAAATATTTTGAGTCGTTGTTTAGCATATGAAATGACATTACTTGAAATTAAAACTATTGATTTTGGAACATCATTTATTCTCGGAAACAGAAGTACTCTGATCAACCAATCTCTTCTGCACTATTCTGAATTACACAAAACTTCAATAATTTCTTACAACACCTGTAGCTTAACACTAGAATTATTGTGATCTTTGTGCACCTAGAAATACGGCGGAGTCATTTTGACCCTGAGAAGAAATCTGCATATTTTCTAATATAATATTTTATATTTATAAAAAGTATGTCAAAATAAACATATTTAGAATAAATGTAGTTTATTTAAAGGATGCGGATATTTTAAGGATACATAACGAAGCATTTAAAAAACGTTAAAAAACTCTTAAAATATCCCGGGCTGTTTCATTTGCGTTTCAGAAACTAGCTCTCTTTTATGTACAAAAACATGATAAATGCTTTAAGTTCTTGCAATACTGAGAGGCATTTTATTAGGTTCTGCTATGTTTCAGCATCAGTAAATGTTTTTGCATTTCTATTTTTTTCTTTTTTTTCAAAAGGGTTCTCTGCCTACACTGTTAGGTACAGCCCTTTAGTTTGGGTTAAGAAAAAAATCAGAACTCTTAAAAGCTTTAAATTAATAAACGTCATGATTATTTAGGAAAATTCACAGAAGGATTCAGCTTTTCATGAAAATACAGAACAGCAGTTAAAAAAAATATTTACTTGGGGTCAAAATGACCTCTCCCGTAATTCTTGTGTTAACAATAGAATTGTGGGAGGGGACAAATACTTTTTAGATTTTAAATATATCAAGGTGGAATTTTTTTATGAGTTATAGGATGAATGTTAGCTTTGGATTATAAACGCTATAAATTGCTACAGTATTGTGGCAATTAATTGGGAAATACATTTTTTTCAAAAAAATCGGTTTTATTCAAGTTTATCATGAATATATTTGAAATTAATGATTAATATAACCTCCTCGGAACTTAATAATATCACAGACACGTTTTGGCATGGACTGTTCTAGACTGGCACATATAGTTCTAATTTCAACGTCATTATACCATATGTCAATAACAGACGAAATTAGCTTTTCCATCGTTGTACTGTCAAACTTATGAAGACGTTTTTTAACAATAGGCCACAAATTTTCAATCAGATTTAAGTCTGGTGAGTTTCCGGACTAATCCAGTACAGTAAGTTTGTTTTTGGAGCAAAAATTAAAAATGTGCTTCGATGTGTGAAATCGCGCCGTCTTGTTGAAAAACGTAATCTCCGTTCGGCCAAAGTTTAAACATGGTTGGAAGCATATTTTGGGTCAATATTGATTCTTAGCTGGCACTGTTCATCATTCTTTCAATCGAAACAAGGGATTAAGTCCGTGAAACTCAAAAACAAACCCAAAACATCATTTTAGGTCGATACTTGGGTGCTTGATTAATGTGGTGCGGACGAAGAGGTTCTCCTTCGCTTCTTCTTACGAACCTGGATCTAAATCCCTGAACCACAAAAAATAAAACCTTTCCCCACTCCTCCTTAGTCCATGTTTTACATTTCCGTGCCCATTCTAATCTTATTTTTTTTTTTGCCATACAAGCCATGAGAAGCTGCTTCTTGTACGGTCGACATGCTTTCCGCTCTCGCTCTAAAAGCCTGTATCTCACTGTTGAAGGTGCAATGTCAATACCAGCTGCCACCATGAACTTGGACAGATCAAAACTAGTTAATCGATGATTCGTAACACTCATTCGATGTAAACTTTTGTTGTCACGAGCCGAAGTTGATCTTTTTCGGCTCTATTTTCCAATACGTTTGGTTCCAGCATTTTCTGTTGTCTTAAACCGCTGCCATATCTTCCCGACATCATCTTCACCCCTGCATCATCTTTCCCTTACTCCACATATTTTGCCTATTTTTTCTAACTATTTTGAAATATGCTCTCTAAGTGCAATCACTTTAGCACATGTTTCAGGGCTGATATCCATGCATCTAATTACTCTCACAACAAGCGAGCAACGAACACTGCCAACTTCTATCCACTTGGCGGAAGAATTTATATACGTGATACTTACCTGATGCGTACAAACAGCTACTAGATTGACAATAACTGCCATTTGAACTCTGAGCTGAATTTGAGTGCTTATTCGTTCGCTTACATGTGATAAAATGAAAAAAAATTACATTTCCCAAATTATTGCCATAATACTGTATCTTTCGCGCATGTGCAGTGAAAAATTAATTGCTTTCAACTCTGCCTGATATGAGCCGAAAACCTTAAAAAAAATTGCATTTTTAAAAGAAATGCCTATATGTCCATGGGTACAAGAGATACTCGTATTTTCACGAAAATATAAAAATTAACTTTAGATAGTTTTTAACTTATTTCTTAACTTTATAGCTTATTCCAAACTTTTTACCATGAAAAGTGATCAAAATCCCTTTTTTTTGTTTCATCAATTTGTACCTGAACCCCCAATAAAATAGCAGACTTAATTGCTATTGGAAAATGACAGCCAGAGTATTCTTTTTATGTGAAAAAAATTAAAGAGCAATTGGTCTTTTAAAATATATATATATATATATATATATATATATATATATATATATATATATATATATATATATATATATATATATATATATATATATATATATATATATATATAGGTGTATTGATAAGGGAAGAGAGTCAAATATAACCAACCTTTGTCAATTAATTGTCCTGTTCAGGCACATAATCCAGTTACTCATCGTCGTAATACAATAACGAAACATTTTCCATTTAATTACTATTTCGTTAACCAAAAAATCAATTATCGCAAATATTTCCATATTTTTATGCCTTAGTTGTGTCTTGGAACTTTATTCTTAATGGTCTGACCAAACTGATAATTGATCAATCTAAAGACGAGAACACAGGCTCGAAAATGTAAGAGCTTGTTAATTAACTTTCACAGTTTTTTTTTTATAAGATACTGATAATCTACATATACATAGACTAAACAAAGCTTAAAAGCTTGTACATTAGCCTTTTATCTTGCTTGATAAGATAAGGCTGCTTGTTTTTTTTTTATTTTACTTCAAAAGCACGTGCAGTTAACAGCGAAAATATTTGGTTTTTGCTCATAAAATTTCGTTAGGAGTATGTGTAATTATATTTAGGAAGATTGCATTGTAAGTATTCTTGTTAGGTATGCATGAGATACTATTTAGTTTTTGTACTCTACCTCGTGTCTTTAAGTAAATCTTTTATACCTAATAAAATATTGCTCGTTAGTTTGTGCTGGTTTGTGAACTGTCTTAAAACGACGTTAATATTTAATACCATATTAAATCTTTTGCGTTTTAAGATAAGACCGAGAGCAGTTTACAGTTGGTGCAACATGCAATTGCCATTATTGTAATTGCCAATAAGTGTAAAATCTCACGTTTAAACAAGGGGAAAAGTACTGAAAACATTAATAGGTACAGTCAGTGTTTCTAAAGATAGGGGAAGGTTGCCGTCAATGAACCACAGAGTAGTTTTTGATTTTTTTAGAAAGGAAATCTAACTCTAATTTCACGTTAATTACAAGAACAATTTCTCAATATATTTATATTTTTAAAATATTATTCACTTTCGTTATAAATATACACAAAAAAGAATGAAAATTAAAAACAAATATATTGGCATGTGTTCCATTCATGACTACCGGTTGCTATGGATGGAACATCGAGTTTCCATCGATGGACCACATTCTTAAATTGAAAAAAGCAATGCGTAACTTACAAATATTTATAACCTGTGATAAATAAAGGCTAAAAATAGCAATAAGTGATATAAAAATAGATTTATTTTCTAAAAACGTTTAATTTTTGGATAAGAGGAACATAGAAAAACCCCAGCACTCACACAACACACAGTTGTTGTCATCATATCTGGTTCACCACTTGATATTTTCCTAACCTGTGCAACACTGTTCTTAGATTATACCTTGTCAACCTATTTTCAACTGTTGAGAATTTTGTTAAATCAAATTTTGAAAATTTTCGTTAGAAGCAAGATTGATCTTGTTCTCTAAAACGTCAAAGAACATTTTGAGCATTTTATTACTGAAACCAGAAGCTTAAGTCTCAAACTAACAGAGAATACGGTACTAACACCTTCGTCTTTGGACTTTTTGTCTTAACTAAATCTGTGGGACATGTTATTTTTCTCAGCCTCTTGAAAGGCCAATTCCCTTAGCTTTTCGAAAGTAATTCCAAAAACTCCTGCTCTAGTTTCAAAATATGATTCACTAATTATATTCCTATTTCGGAGGGCTTATCTCCTAAATTTTTAATAAGTGACTAAGGAAACAAAAAACTGGTTTTATTTTCCATGCGACTGTTTAAAGTTGGTTTCAAGACTCTATATTATAAGCAGACTTCGCTAAGGCCCATACCACCATTTTTGTGAGCTACATTAGCATGTTACATGCTCTTACTTGTCCACTGGCCATATTTTACTAATTTTGGATTTTTTTTTTTTTTTTTGGAACAGCAAAGGTATTTGAAACTGTATTATTATGATTTAAATTTTTAATCAATTTTATAAAAAAAGCCTTAAAACTGTAAAGAATTTTCATGAATTACTGAAATTATTCTTTTCATTGTCATATTTACATTAAAACAATTGAGCATTTTTTCAAAGGTAATTGAGCTAAAGTTGCAACAATATTTCCATGAACGAACCACTTTGTCAGGTGGTGCATTCGTGGACACACTTAGTGGTCCAATGATAGCAACTGCGTCATTTTTAATGTTCTTATTGGTGTTACTACTGTGACGAATCATGATAAAACATGAAGTATGGTGAATTGTACTTGAAAAGGCACTCTTTTAAGTCAATGTTCACGTTTAATATATCAGTGATATTCAAAGCATGTTATAAATAAATGCAAAACTCAATAATTAGTAAGGCAATGGTAGATTTTTTTTTCTGACCGATTTACAATCTAATTTAATAATTTTAGACACTTGACAACTCTACTGTATATTGTTTTCACACAAAAGAAGGTGCTAAAACTGATTAGGCGTCTGCACAAACTCTGGTACAGGAAATATCTTCGTGGTATAGTCATGGAGCCGATTCATTGACGGCAACCTTCCCCTATATCTTTTGTTGAAAATAATTTGACTAGTTGAATATTTTAAGTCAATATTCTAAGGATGTAAGGAATAAAGAGCATTATATATTTGTAAAATCTTAGGACACAGGAAATTACTTTTAGGCATACATTCTGCCCATAAAAAAACAAAAATAATGATTGAGACGTTTCTTGACAGTCTTACCTTTTGCTTTCACAAGTGTTGATGATCTAAATGAAATATCCAACTTTCCTCCCGATAGTTGTGCAAAGCCTTTGCATTTATTTATTGTTTTTCTTACTACTGATTGGCAACGAACTGTAAGTACTTTTTCAGCAGGGCAAGCCATGTGTTTTGTCATTCAACCATTATGTTGTGTGAAATGTAGCTGTGTCTTCTGTTTTCATGTTAACAGTGCTAATAGTCTGTTGACTTAAGGTAAAATAAAATAGTTACTTAAAATTATACAGTTCACGCTTATTCCTTTGCGGGCCATCGAATTTACAACAAGCTTGTATTTAGAGCAGAAACGCCAAAACATGACAAACCTAGAAAACGATAATTTTGCCCGAAACAAACATTTTTCAGGTCTTTTGTCAACATTATAGTGCATCTTTTAAAACCGTAATAATTATTCCTTAAAACAACTGTAAATATGGCTTACAATTTGGTAAGTTTTCGCAAAAAAAAGAGGAAATAACCAGATTTAGTAAACATATATTTAGATTTAGAATCGGTTAAGAAGTGATGACTAGCTATGGTAATAAGTCTCAGGAATGAAGAGACACACACACACAAAAAAAAGCGAAATGGCATTGCCACAGTTGTAGCTTGTGCAGTACCAATTTTTGCCGCTAGGTATGTATAGAACAACTCCCTCCAATTCAGTGCCACCTGCCATGTCGATATAGCTTGTTCTGTTTATCTGCACTAAGTTCTTGTTAGCACGTTTTTTTTTCTTATCTTTCGTTCCTGCTTTAGAAAATAGAAAATGTTGTTTCTAGTTAAGAAAATCTCTGCATAAAACATTCGAATGAAGAAAGCAGAGATCACGTAGGTAAAAAATGGATGTTTTTTTTTTTTTTAGTTTAAAAATGACAGCGTGTCGATTCATAGCCAAACTTATTCTCTACGTCTATCAACTGTTTGAATCGACGAAAATGTAGAAACAATTCGTAAGTTTTTGCACACAAACTGCTGTTAACAGACAATGCACTGTCAGAAATTAATGTGATATTTTAAGGCTTGGTTCAGCGACTGTTAACCGAAGATATGCTGGGGGGGGAGTTGTTACTATTTTCTTTTCTCGGGTTCTAAATGACTTCATCATTTCCAAAAATGAAAAAGAGCATGAAAGGACACGATATGATAACACTGACGAGATCAATAAAAAGAGGGGCAAGAGCTGCCAACCATTTCTAAAGACAAGAGAAGAGCAGAGAAAACACCTGCCTTACAAATGGATTAGGTGTAACGGATAACAATTTAAAAGAGATGCGATTGTGTTGAAACGAATTGAAAATAAACACGTTTAAAAAAATAATTCCGTGTTTGATTTTTCTTTTTTGTTGCGGTACTTCAATGAACGTCAGGTGTGATCAAGAAATTCTAAAGTGCTTATTTTGACCGGTTTTTTCGATTAAGAAATTTCGCAACATGACGCATCATTTTTGAAAAAAATTACGACAATGATATGTGTACCCATACAAGCTAAAATAGTCTTAAAAGGTTTACTTTGTTCACTAAAATTGGCCGGTATATCTATCTTGGCGAAGAATTCATTTACAAATGCTCATTAATAAAGGTAGTTATGTCTCGGTTAAGAGTTTTATTGAGGATGCATTAAAATGGGTTTATCGCCATTGGAAGCAAATGCTTAAATAATTGCACATTCTACAGTTAGGTAACAACTCTATCATTTACCCCGTTGTCTGGATTCCATTAACCCCTAATGAAAAATAATCCCTAAAATAAGCAAAATATGCCCTTAAATAGCTTTTAAAGTTTTATCAAAATTTAAAATAAAAGCATAATCATCAAACATGGAGACGACTTGAATGTTTTTTTTTCCTGATATCCTTACCAAGGTGGAATGAAAATGATTTGACAAACTTCAACCTATAGTCACTACTGTTCGTACTTTAAACTTTACTCTCTTTTTAACAGTATAGTCATATTACTGATACAAATGTGGATGAATTTCATTACGACTATTCAATGAAAATAATCAATAAACACTAGTTTATCTAACTAAAATGTGAGACTTCAGTCCAGTGCAAATAACTTACTGTTTATATATTTTTTTTCATTATTAATTCGTTTACAATAAAAATAGAGGTGAAAAATGTCCAAACTTTTAAACGTAAGGGCCTGTTGGAGATCCGAAATAACTTCTACACATTTTCTACCTATCTACTAAATGTTTCTTAAGATTTAAGAGGGTCCGGGGACACAAAAATCGTAAAATTCTACATTTTTTTCTTTATTATTTAAAAATTTTCTCCGTTTTTTTTCTGCTTAAAAGAACGTATAAATCTTTCTCTATCTTAATTAGAACGAAAGACATAATATTTTTGTTACATACATTTAACTAATATTATACTTAACTTTAAAACTTTAACCGCGTTTTTCTCCATGATGCAATTTGTCCCAATTTTTTGCATTCAAACTCTTATAGGTCCAAAACTGATAAAGGTAAAGTAATGAATTTTATACCATATCTTTCTCTAAACATTACTTTAATTTTTATTCGGCAAATTTGAAAAAAAAAAAAAAAAAAAAATCTGCAATGCATATGATTAAAGGAAAAAAATCTACGAATTCTTGGCAATTTTTCGTCAAATATCTTCTTTATTCTATTAAATTAATATTTTTTAAATCGCTGAATAAAAATTGAAACTTACTTATTTGTGCATACATTTAAAAAAAATGACAAAGAATATTTTTAGTTCCTACGATTTAAAGCAATCCCATTTTTAAAAAATAAATTTAACTATAAATTTATGATTTTGCTTATTAAATATATGGTGAATCAGTGCAACAAATTTTAGAACTCTATTTTTTTTGTTTTGTGTCTGTCCCGGAAACCCTTAACATGTTATAAGCAAAGTATCTTCAAAAGAATAGCGTGAGTTATCAGAAAGTATTAAACTAATGCTTTACCAACAAAGTATTTGAAATGGAGAAAATAAATATGTTTCCTAGTTCATTTTAAAATACAAAAACATGATTCAGTGGATATGTTAATTTAAAAATTATTTACACTTAAATAACGTGAAAGCAATTGAAATCTTGTCCAAAAAGTTGCGAAAAAAAGTTTTTTTTTTAAAGTTAAATTATTTTCCAATTCATAAAAAGGGGGAAATAGAAAAATAGCACAAATATTATTTTTCTAGTCTTTTTTTACAATAAAGGCTCAAAAAACCAATTAAATACATAATCTATTGCTAAATTGCTTTTCAAGTATTTTCGTATTTCTAGAAAATGAAATCCGACATAATTAAAGATAGTTATCATTTAAACTGATTTATTTTATATGTTTATTTTCCCCCAAAAGCTTACTGTTTTCCTAAACAATTAATTTTTATTATGCCAGAAAGAAAGTATATTGAAACGAAAATGACGTTTATTCTCTTTGGATTAAAAAAATAGAAGCGCATCCTTATCAATTTTAAAGACTCAGACTTAGTTGAGGTAAGTTAAATAGTACTAGAAAGAAAAAAAAAACAACTTTTACAGCAAAATAAGAAAAGCGTTTTTTGCGTTATTTTAAATAGTAATTTCTGTCAGATGTTCGCATTTTTAGGGTCCACTGGCTTTCACTCTGATGGAAAACTATTTTAAAAATATTAACCGCTTCAATTCAATGGAAAAAAAATACAAAACACAAACTCCGAAAAACAGATTGAAGTACACACGCCAGGATTTATCTTTAGATTTTTTTTAGCTTTCGCTTACAGTTTTGCAAAAAAATGTAATAAGCACACTTTGAAGATATTTTTTTAAAGTAAAAAGCGTTTCCCCCCCTATAACACCGCCTTTTTTGTTGTTGTTGTTGTTTTTATTTATTTTTATTTTTTTAAACGTATCTCTCTCTGTCTAATTTTTTCTCTCTTGCAAGCATAGTGAAAAACATAAAACGGTTTATTTCACTCGACCTCTTTTTTAACACTACTAAAAATATGTGACATCACAGGGGCCTCTTGCGGGTTTTAATCGAATCATATTTGGTATCATTATTAACTATATGGCTGGAATTATAATTTTTTAGACATTGATTTTGTATTTTACAATATTCAAACTTCAAACACCACAACTAAAAAACGTTCATTATTAGCATAATAGGTACGTTTTTGCTTTGTAAACATCAGGATTTTTAAAATTTTTACACAAGAAATTTTCAGTTACTGTTTTAAAAATAGTTAAACACATGAAAAATAATAAGCACCATTTTTTAAATTATCTCATTGCTATAGTGGGGAAAAATAATTCAAATTAAACTTTATTTAAAAATCACTTTAGTGATCTTTTGAAAAGAGCCTACAAAAGTCATTTTTGTGCCTGGAAAATTACTTCATCATACCTTCAATAACTAATGCATTTAATATTACCTTTCGTTTAAAATTGTTTAACTAGACTAATTTGAAGGGTTTAAATGATAATGGCATCAGACAGAAGTTTTATACGTTGAGTTAAGTAGGGTTTTACTTTCTTCTTTAGTTCCTCTATATAATGTATCAATGGTTCAAAATATTAAGAAAATATCTTTTCCAGTTCAAGCAAATAAAAATTTACTATTTGCTTAAGGTCCAGTTTTCTTGCCGTTGACTGTACCAGCAGCCATAATTTTGTGTTGAGAGGGGGTTGGGGATCGCCGACTCGCAACAATTCCTGCATGATTGCCATGACTACAGTTGTTTTTAATATTTATTTAGAGAATGAAATTTTTGCCGACATAATTACAAATCCTCTGCAGTTTGATGTTATTCATGATTTGTTGAGGGTTTTACTCAAGCTGATTTTAGAATTAAAAAAAAAGTTTTTTGTGAAAAATTACTTTTTCAGGAAAAAATAGGAGAAAATGTTTCCTAAAAATATTTCCAGGTCAGGATGATCTTTTACAGCAAAACTTCACCAAAATACAAAATTTCTAGATTACTTATTCCTATCATTTAAGATTGATAACAAATAAAATACATAACGTTGTACGCTTAAGCTGTAAATAATCCTTTTGACAATTCAACTGTAGGATATGGGCCACAACACCTTTATCATCATTATCGAATCATAATCAGCATTTCTTTTTTTATGGATATGCCTCGTATAACCTACTCTAGAAAATCACCAGTCCTAATATGACGGGTGCAACTTTCATGGTTATTTCCATTTCATTCCATTTGTAGAAATATTAAATTCAACAAGTAGGATCCTATTGCAATTCGTAATTGTGACCGCTTTATATATCACATTAAATATTTTAGAGCTGTTTCATCATTATTTTTAAACTCTAATGCATGCGAACTAACTCCAATAGGAATAACATTTTTAATATCTTCATATGTTATTAGTACCTTTAATTCCTAAAATTTTAAAAACAAGTATGTAGGAAAACTAATTTCATTTTGAATCCATTCATTGGCATTTTTAAAAAGTTCCAAGAGAAATCCGTTCACTTCAAAAAAAAGTACTTTATTGGTGATTTGTAAAGATTCTAAAATTGACAACACATTAATTTGTAATGATTTCTTTAAAAATTTGAAAACTGAATACTCGTGCCTTTATAAAGCGTTAGAATTATTAATTGGTTTCTTTCAAAAACAGCAATGGCGATTGATGCAGTTTTAAAACACTTTTTCGTTATTTAAGGACGAAAATAAATTGCATTAGGTATTAAATATTAGTCAAAATTAATTCATCAGATTTTGAAAATCAATTTTCGCGTTGGAATAGATCTCTTGAGTGTTGACGAAGTTTATCTTGATTAAAAATAAAGTAGCTAGCATCCTAATTTTCTGACGTATATTCAATATTGAGATATGATTAAATAAACAATTGCCAGTAACCAATTAGAGTAAGTAAATTTTAATTTTTAATATTGTTTTGCTTAACAATAACTATCAAAATGTATGATTTTGATTAAAGATAACTTTTTTTCATATAAATTAAAATAAAAAGTTTAATTTATTTATTTTATGATAAAGCATACCTTAGAATGTAAAATATTTTTCTCTTTGTAATTATTAGTCCTCATTGAATGTTAGGAAAACTGCAGTGAAAATTTAATAATAATATGTTTTGGATTTTGTACCTTGTTTATTTTATTTTTTATGTCATTTTTCATTATTTAATATCTTAATAAATATATTATTCTCTTTTACAGCAAAGTGATTTTTTCCTTTTTGCGTAGGTGTTTTAAAAGAAAAAGTACTAACGAAATATAAAACTGCAGATGTGATCTTTATTTTGAGATTTGAGATATTTAGTGAAATTTTAGTTTTTCCCTCCTTTTTACTTTGCAAACGATGTTCGAATTTTAGACTCACTTATTTGTAAAAATATGTGTTAATACTGAAATAGATAATTGAGAAAAATGTGTGAGTTATCAATTGTAAAGTGGTTTTAAGTACCTTTTTATTTTACAGTCGAGCAGAATTGTGGAATAGCATGCTTGCCACTAAAACTAATGTTAATGAGCAAGGTATTCCGTTGTACGACCAAAATGACGAATTACGTCCTTTTTGGTGAAATGGAATTTTATTACATGAAGCGGGATATTCGTTTAACCGATGTTCCACTTAACAGTCATAAAGTCTACATACATAAAAATATACTTATAGAGTAGTTAATAAATATACATCATCGGAGTATTACCTTTGACGGGTGATACTATTTTGAAGATTTTCATCAGCTTGTAATTTTTTCCTAATAAAATGACTTAAATTAAACGAGTCATTACCCAGTTTTCATATATTTGCTCTACAAAGTTTTAGCTTATACATTTTTTAAGGAGATTTGCTCATTATTCTTTACCGACTTGTTTTTTATTCATTTTTAGTTTTTAATCTTTAATTTATTTATATTTTTTAAAATTTAAGATGTATAGAAGTACCCGCATGACTTACACACAGTTGTTTATTATTAGTTAAAAAACCTTTCATATAAATGTTAATGTTTGACCTTCATGTAATTAAAAATCTCATTTATATTTAATTTTGTTTTCAGGTATGTTACAAAACTTGTGATGGTTTATTGTTTGGCTTTCAGGTAACTTTTTTTAAAAAAAATAATTGTATATTGTTGACATTCATGTAAAACTGTTGGTGAATTTTGCAATATTTACCCTCGAAAAATAAAGATACTTGGAGTGTTTTGAAGTTTGACATCCTAGTACCATGTTTTTTTAATGATTTTCAGTAATCAATTAATAATGCGAGTAATGAAGTAAGTAACATTTATAAGTATATTAAGAATATAAATGCACTTTATTAATCGTTAAAAAGTTCATCGTAATCATGTCAGAGTATCTAAGCTAATATAGGAAATATTTTATGCTGTACTATTCTTGTAAAAATCGTTTAAATTGTTTCAAAAGTGCTAAAAATATATTGTGTTTAATCAAACACATGCTAAAAAACTCAAAAGGATCAGCTAAGTTTAATGTAATTAATTTTAAAGCATGTATAGTAGTATTAGGTTCTTATATCAGGCTGATTCATATTTTTTTACATTAAACTACTCATTTATTTCTTTTGTAATACTTTGTTAACTTTAGAAATATTGCATTCGAAGAATACACCTTCATGGTTCGTCATCTGAACCAATCTTTTAGCCTATTTTTGACATTATGGTGACAGTCATATCCCTTTTCATGATTATTATGATGATAATAACAAGTCACTAAACAATATTTGAAAAAATCGTTTCTTACATTATAAATGTGAGAAAAATATTGAATTCGACCAATCCAATTATACAAAGTAAGTATATAAATATATAAATAAATGCTCTGCATGGACAAAAAAAAAACCGTAACGAAACATCGTATTCACATTTTATATTTAGCATTATCCTTGTCTAATAAGTGCATTTATTCCACTGGATTTCCTTAGATCAATAATGTCGATAACTAACATAACAGCTATAACGGTAAAACTAAATATTCAAACAAATGTAACGGATGTTTCTGTATCCACATCCGTAGAAAATACACGCGTTTCAGCTGCTTTCAAATGACTCATATACGATCCACTATTTATTATTTAAGCTATGCAGGGCTTTCAGAAAGGTAATGCCAATAAAGCATAATCGTCGTTTTAACGGCATATTTTAAACAATGATATTTAAAATTTATGTGCGGTGTATATATTTGATGCACACAAAAAACTTGCGGTTAACACGGATTAAAAGGTTACTGAAACTTCCATTCCTGTGGAATTTTTCCAATAATAAGTGATTAGTTTGCTTATATTTTGTAATCACTTTTTTTTAACCAAGTTTTCCTCACGTATAAAAAACTTGAGTTTAATTCTGTTCATACATTATTGGTGTATCTTTTCTTTTGTCATAGAATATGCATTAGGGTGGAGTGAAAACACGAAATTGAGAAATATGTAAAGCGTAGGTACGGGAAAAGTTGCCTCTTGCCAAGCCTAACACAAAATTTCAGCTAAATCAAATAATATCTTAAGCTGCCCATTTGACATTGAATTTTAAGTAATTAGCCTGATATTTCACCAAACTGGCGAAAATGGAATGCAAAAATATAATTACCTCTCATTTGAAACTTTGTGTGTTTGAAATAAAACTCTTGATAAAAATAAATGCTGAATATATAGTTAGTTGAATTATCTAGTCGATTACGAAATTGCTTTCAAATGTGTATTAAGCACGCTAATCGGATTTGCTCTACCAACGCACTTTCTTTTTGCGTTCACTGGTATCAACTGCGTGCTTTGTTCTAGTTGGTTGTCTCTCTTTTTTTAAAGTTGCTCATTTAGTTTGAATTATTTCAAACTATTAAAATTTTTACTTCAAATGTAAATAAGGACGATGTTTTTGCATATAAACAACTTGAAAGGAAAACATATGAAAAAAAAAATAATTCAAGGTTATTCTTTAGCATCGTAAATGAGATCAGCGTCAATTTTTATAATTACAATTGAGTTCTAGTCATTTAAAGCCAAATAGTTATCTGCATTGAAATTTACTGTAGAAATCTTCAATTCTCAAACATATAGTTATCGAGTTTATCCATTTTTTTCCTCTTAAAGCTGTTGAAGGCCCATCTCTCTCCCACGTTTTATATTGTTGGTCAGTATCTATACATATAATAAAATAAGATGTTTGTGTGTGTGTGTGTGTGTGTGTGTGTGTGTTTGTGGCGCGCATCCCGGGAAAACGGTAAGGCCTAGAAAGATGAAATTTGGTACACAGGTGTAGTTTTTGCTGAAGTTGTGCACCTCGGGCTTCGATTTGTGATATTTTAACTAGAAAAAAAGTTATTTAATGTTTTATGTGATTTTTAGCACTTTTTAGTACTTTTTACCACACAGACCCCGAACCAATCGCGCCAGACAAATATTTTTCGCACTATAGTGTCCGAAATTTAATTTTAAATACGATGAACAAAAAAATTTTGAAGATAGAGCAATTTTTGTATTTTTTATGAATTTTTGAAAAAACCTTTATTTTGCATTTTTTTCTGGGTTTAATTTTTTTCTAAACGCATCCCGTGAAAAATATAATAACCGCTTTTCTACAATTTTACTATGTAGTAGCCAGAACATTTCGCCCTCTACAGAAAAAAAAAGTTTTCAAAAATGTTCAAAAGTTTTTTTTTTACAATTTTTTAAAGGCAGAACGAAGATCTGAGCTTCGCTTCACCGAAGCTCCGCTGACCGCTGCGAATATGACGTACTGCAACCACGTGATCTAACTGAAGTGCGTAACTTGCTTTTTTCTTTTCTTTCCTTTCCAATGATTCATTCGCTTTTTTTTTCTTTCCAGGTATTTCATTTGTTTCTCCCCCCCCCCCCCGGATGTTTTGTTAAACATTCGATTTCGGTTAATCAGACGGACCACATCAGATGGTTTTGGTTCCCAGTCACTTTTTTTTTTTTTTTTTTGAATTTCAATAAAAACAATGATTTTTATACTTTGGCAAACTCCGGGTACCACAAAGACATCAATTTTTTGTGCATTTTAATAAATAAGTAAGCGCGCTTTTTTTGCATGATTTTCTTTTTGTTAGGGAATAAGATTGGAGGTTAGATCAAAATAAATAGAGATAGATGAGAAAATTTAGAGATGGATCGAATATTTGATAGATATACATTGAATGTACAAAAAATGTCTTTCTTTTTTTAATTTTGTTCTCGAATTAATACTTTTTTTCTTTGAAAAAATTTTTTTAATTACTATTAGAGGTAAATTTCCATGGATCTAGAGAAAGATAAATCTACAGGTCGATGTAGTGAGAGATAGATAGACCCCGTTATTTAAAGAACAACAACGGGGGTTCGGGGGGGGGGCGCCGCTACGATTTGAAAACATTGTTAATTACTGTCAGAGGTAGATACGCATAGATCGTACAGATAGATAGATAGATAGACAAATGCAGAGGTCGATATAGTAGATGGAGAGCAAGAAAGAGACATGCCCGTTATTTAAGGAACTTCAACGGGGTGTCAATGCTCCCCCCCCCACACATACCATGACTTTGAAAAAACAATGCTCTCAAGTAAAAGTGGAAGTGTTTTTTTTATTTTTCGACAAAATTTGCATGAAGTGCAAGCAGTTTGTGTCTCTCCTCCCCCCTCCTTTAAAAATATTCCAAACGACGGAACTGGAGATAGATCTAGAAAATATTTTATTTAAATTAATAATGATATAGATATAGATCGATTGATACCGCCATGAAACTTATTTAAGCAGCCGCCGAAGGCGGCAACATTGGCGTAAAAAGGCAGATGATAATATTGATATATAGAGAAAAACATTGATTAATACCGTCGCTAAATTGTCTATGCAGCCGCCGAAGGCGGCAACCCTGGCGTAAAAAGGCGGACCAGCTGGTCGCCGAAGGCGGCTAGTTGGAAATAAAATATTTTCTTGGCATGACAACTTTTTTATTGTACTGTAAATTGTAAAAGTATTCACTTCAAATTCGTCGTGATAATTTATATTTAATATTATAGAACTCAAATAACATAATTTTTTAAACTTTCACGTTCTCTGATGGGCATTTTCTCGAAAACGACAAGTTCCATGTGTTGTCCTTAACCTTCTACAATGATTGTATTCTTTCTTAACAGGAATAATGATGTATTTCGTTTGAAATTCCGTTCCCATTTTGTAGATATACCATTGATCTGTACTAAGTTCATCAGGGGCAACCTCTGTCGAAGATACATCTACTATTTAAAAGTTTACTACAGCCATATCTTCAAAGGACTCTAGGATTTTTTTCGATTTCAAAATGATATACTTTTGGCCCAGTGGTTATTTCCATTAAAATGTTGGATTATATGGTGCAATTGTAATTCGTTTGTATAAAATTTATAAATAAAGCATTGCAAAGCACGTCCAATAGAAATCTCAATTTTCCTTATGACTCCACTTTTAAAACCTGTATTGACAACTTTTTGCACTTAACCTACAGCGCATTACTTAGAAATATCAATAATTTTCTTTCAAAAAGTTGATATGCATATTTTAATGTTATGAGAGCTACCAGACGTAAATGTTAACAGAATACCATACTTTGATTTAAGTTATGAGAGTAAAACAACTTGGTCTTCTGCTGTCTTTATAGCATTTATTTTTTCATTCCTTAAATTGAATCAAAATACTGCTCCTCGAGCAACAAAGTACAGCATATTCGTTGAAAAGTGTTATTCCTCATTATTATTTTGAAGTCGATCGTTATTCTTCTGATTTTGCGACAATCGACTTCTTTGGAGGAATCTTTTTTGGCAATTATTTAAATACAAATGTGACGACAAGTAACAGGCTCTGGGTTCAGCTAGACTGGTCTTAGGTCAGTTAGTCCCTAATGAAGATTAATGGTCTTCTTAAAGCTATCTACACCCTTACTTATTACAGCAGCTTCCGGTAAACTGCTCCAATTGCACAAAACCCTACTAAGGTGATAATGTTTCCTGATTTTCAGATTAGCCTGAGATTTAAATAGCTTAAAACAATGACCCCTTGCCCGGCTTTCCGTAAAAAAAATTAAAAACCATAAACATCTTTCATATTGATACATTTAAGCAACTGAATTATGTCCCATCTGACTCTCTTTTGCTCCAGACTATGCATATTAAGGCTTTTAAGTCAGACACCATTATCAAAATATACAAGTCCTCTTGCTAGCCTAGAAGTCCTCTTTCTTTGAGCCCTTTTCAATAAAAAAATATCTTTCTTCGGATAAGGAGACTGAAATGGAACAGCATACTAAATACTAAACATGAGATCTTACTGAACTCATATATCTTTTAAAGCTGCATTGATAACAATTGACGCTGATATATCAGAGTCAACATCCTATGCTACATTTGGAAGTTTAATTCTCATTTACGATGTTGAAGAAAAACGTTGACTTATAAATTTTGTTTTTCTACTTTCAAGTGGTTTATATGTAAAAACAGCGTCTTCATTTATATCTGAAGTAATAATTTTAAATAATTCAAAATAAATGAACTATTTTAAAAGAGAGAGACAGCCAACTAGAACAAAGAAAGCAGTTGATACCATTGAATGCAATAAGAAAGTGCGGATGGTAGAGCAAATGCGATTAGCTCTCTTAATACACGTTTGAAAGCGATTTCGCAATCGCCTAACTAATTCAACTAACTATATATTAAGTATTTATTTATTAAGAATTTTATTTCAAACGAACAAAGTTTCAAATAAGAGGGTCTTATATTTTATCATTTCATTTTCGCCTATTCGATGAAAAATAAGGCTAATTACTTAAAATTCAAAGTCAAATGGGCAGCTAAAGATATTATTTGATTTAGCTGAAATTTTGAATGATAAATAGGCTTGGTAAGAGGCAACCTTTCCGCCAGTAGGTTTTACATATTTCTCAATTTGGCTTTTTTTTCACCCTACCGTACATGTATTCACTCCAGCTTTAAAAATATTCATTAGACAAGTAAAAGTATGACACGCTGTCAAGAACATGGCATTGTTGTTAGACACGTCTTAGAATGTCTTTACGTATTTAACTTTAGGAATAAAAAGTCGGAAAAAAAATTATGACAAAAATTAAAAACGAATTTTTATGAAAATGATCGTAGGTGTACAGGAACTTGAAATTTAGATGATTTATTGCAAAACTTAATAAAATATGTATCTTCTTTTACGCATACTTACTGGTATACAGCAAATATAATTAACATGCATACTCTATAATCATGAAATATGTTCTTTAGACATTTATGTGATTGGTTTTAAAACTTACAATTTTAACGCAAAAAATGTCCAAAGCATCTGGATCAATTTTAACTTTTGATTTATACATAATAAACGGAATATGTATAAAAAAGACGTCGTTGATTAAACAAAATACGTACAAACCAACATTTTCTTCCACCCCATTGTCGGTTTTTTGTTTAATATTCTTACGTACATAACATTAATACTGTAGATAACAATTAGACTAAATAACTAAATTGAAAAAAAAAACAAAAAATTCTGCCCTTTTCATAGCAGTATGGGTATTCTACTTCCGTAAGAAATAGGGTAAACGTGGGAGAGACGCCATATGAGGTGAGACGCCATACCTTCGGAAATTTAGTGATTGAGAAATATATGGCTATATTTCTCACTGTTTTTATTTAATTATAGACGTTGCCTTCTTAACGTGTTGGTTCTTTTTCGACTGCCCTCGAATGTGACGTGTGTATGACGAAAAGATCATTGTAGTGCGAGAATTTTTCGACGAAAATTTTAAGGCTTTTTGCTTTCAATAAGTGCTAAATTTAAAACAATGACATCATAAAGTAAGATTTGGGAGGATTATAATGTTTGATTTAGCTAGTTATTAACTTATTTCAACTACATTCAGCAATATAGGTTATTGCTTATGTACTTTTTACCTATGTGGCAATTCTCTCACATAATGAGGAAAGTTGGCAAACTTTCCAAAAGCGTAAATGAAGGGGTGTTTTGTTTACTTATTATTATTTATTTATTTATTTATTATTGGGATCAGTGGGGTGAAGAGAACTTAATTCTGGCTACTGGAAAAGTAAAAAAATGAGAAATATCAAAAAATGATGCTCAAACACTTTATGGAATGCCGTGGAAAATGCTACATCAGGTTTTACAGCATTTGGAATATTCCCACTCAATCCTAATGCTATTTGAGATCATTTCTTTCCTATATCTGATTTAATTGAAGTAGCTACACCTGACATTCATCTTTGAAAGTGCTGACCCCCCCCCCATCTCTGTTTCCAAAAAAAAAACAATCAACTTCCAAACAAGCATCTTCTAGAAAAGAAACATCTATAAAAATTCTTGAGTAGTCTTATCCAATCCCAAAACCACCTAGCTGGACAGTGAAGCGAAAACAATTTGTTGTGCTCGGAATATTGGGGAAATTATTACATATCAAACAATAATTATAATTATAATAATTATAAACAAAGATAAGAAACTGACTGGGTTAAATGCTCCTTATTCCAAAAATGGCAGCACGAGTCAGGTAGAATGTAGCGTAATAAGTTTGGTATGGAAATAATCCGCAACAAGATCAAAAATAAGAAAAAATAGCATAGATAGCATCTCTCCCACACTGTATGACGTCTCTCCCACACTTTATAGGAGAGATGGCCAGATTTCAATCTACATTTTTTTAAATTTTGTATTTAAGTAGAAAGCACGTTAATGGTATCTTTTAATATTTAATAATAGTGTAACTTTAAAATAAAAAAAAACTATAAAGGCTTGGTTTGCATTGCATTTTTAATTTTTTATCCGATTTTTACAAAAAGTATGGCGGCTCTCCCACTTTTACCCTATATTCATTTCATCTGATTCCAAATGACATGTATGCCAATGACAACCATTAAAACCATGCAGGACTTTTAAAATAACTGTAAAATGAATTACACATATGCAGCATTCACCTACAACACTAACATTTAATATTACGTTTAGTGGATATGTTTCTCTCTTTTTTTTCATTCAGCATAAAAATTACACTTCTCCTTTGGTAAAGCAATAAACCTGTATTACTAACAAAAAAGGGTAGTAACTCTTCACTAAATATGCAATTCATAATTAAATGCTGTTGCTTCAAAATATATTTAAGTAGAGTTTCTCTTTTGAAATAACTTTTAATCTCCTAAATCCTATTACAACACTTCATAACGTCATACAACTATGCGGTCCAATCTAAATTAATTCTCTTTAATACTATTACATCTCACTACTTATAGATTAATATATTTTTCATTCCTAAATTCCATGTTCCTCTTAGAGCTTTGCGTGGTTTTTACAACTTGCAATATATAATTCATTTTAAATAAATTTAACTTGACTTCGCATTTAACTAGATCGATGTGGTGATGTATCTTGATATTTGAATAAAATTGATATGTGTTGCTAGAGACAAATGCTAAAGTGGGCTTAAATTGCGGTTATTTAAATCAAATAAATCGTTTAAACATTTGCATTTGTACTTGCATTTAATTTCTTTCTCGTTTACTCAAGGTATCTAACGAACAAAAAGTGCCGTGTTATATTACTTAGAAGAAATACAGTTTTTAGTTTTCAATTTTAGCTGTCATAGCAATATATAGGTAATTAAAACGAAATTTATCGGGATTCAAATACAGCGCTGTAATGATAGAGTTGGTGCAACTTTTGCAATTAAACACTTGAAACTATACATTTTCAAACATGTATTTTTAAGGATTATAAAATGCTAAAACTTGAGAAGAACATAAAAAATTAAAAGCTGAAATTAAAAACTGGTAAAAATCGTTCAGGCATTCATATCGAATAATGATGATAGTTTGATTCGCTCATTATTTTCTCCTGGACCTCTAGCTAAGAATCATTCATTTTAATTGACGTCACTATTCTTTTTGTTCACTCATTTGCATGTCATTTTGTAACACCACACTATTCAACAAGTTTTTGTGCATACATGCAATCATTTCTATTTCCAACTTTATTTTAGAAGGAGACAGAAAAACTTATATTTTGTGAATCGAACATGGTTAAAAGAATCGTTATTTAAAAGAGTCATGCATTTGCAATTACCTGACACTTTTTTAACTAAGTGCTTCCAAATTACACACATTCTTAAAAAAAACAATGTAATTTTTTCACATACAAGTGAGAAATAAATAAAGCAATAAAACGAACTTATCCTTCATAGCAAGAGAAACATTTTTAGAGCTTTGCCCCAAAAACGGTATTCCGCCAGGAAATAACCAAAAAAAGTTCTTTCCTACCGGTGATTGCCATTACAAAAAGGTCCAGTACCTCTCGAACACTTTTACTTCAGATGTGTTCCACGTGGATGGCTGCGGACCTAATTGTTTTTCCCTCAACTAACGAGTCTAGCATCTGGATAATTGATTAGCTTAATGATAGGCAGAGACAAGGACGGGAGATAAAAATGGTCAGAGTGCCTCTAATTAACATCGACGTTTTTCTATGAAAATGCAGCAAACCGATTACATCAACTGTTCGATCAGGTAATAATGAATTACTTATCGATGCGTTTTTAATGGAGATTCCTCTTAGTCTAATGCAAGTCAATTTACTGCTTACATTTTGGGAGCTAAGCTTAGAAATATGTTTTTCATTGAAAAAGCACTACCTTCGACGTTAGTATTCATGGGAAAATCTCGTGTTGTGTTGCACGGAAAAATTGCGCAGATTTAATGGCTAAGAAAAATGTTTTATTTTGCTACATTGTTTTTATGCGTAAGAGTATAGATAATATTGAAAAAAAAAATCACATGACGAAGAAAAACATTTGAAAACAATATAGAATTGAACATGAAATTTACAGAGCGCAAACATTTTTGACTAAAAATGCTTTCAGCAACAAATTATTAAATATCTAAGAGCATGATTTAAACGAAAAATAAGACATAAATAAAGCGCAAATATTGAAGAAAAATTTGCAATTGACGCACATCTTTTTCATATATTTAAATTTGTGCTTTGTTTTTGTCTTAAAAATTTAGCCAGGAGCACTTTTTTAAGCAATATTCAGAAGCAAAGGTTTTGTTGAGTTTACGTTTTAACTGGACAGAAATAAATTAACATCTGCTGTGGATATGCTTCCTAACTCAGTAGAACTTCCTGATATACATCTTACATGTATTTCTATTATTATAAAATTCTACTGTCGTAAATTAATTCACCTTGCACACATTTAATACAAGGAGTGTAATGGTTTCGTGTAATTAAAATGCGTTTACATATTAACATCGAGTTTACAAAGTTACATTACTTTATAATTCTCATTTACATGATTTAGCATTTTAACGCTTGTGTCATTGAACTTAATAGAAAACTCAACTTGGAGAGAAAATTTTAAACGTTAAGTTGAAAATACACTATTATAATAACATCCACACATAGCGAAATTAATGAAAAAAATATTTATTTTGTCGTAAGACAATAAAAGTTGGTTACAAAATGTGTCCCCTCTTTTTTTTTTCTTGTATCAATATACATGAGATAAGAAGAAGGTCATCAAATATATCTCTAGTATTTAAATTTCGATATTGTAAAGAAAAGTGTTATTAGGGAAAAGTATTCAGTTTTAGCAATTGTCTAACCGAAACGACGGTATAAGAGTTCAATTAATATTAAACAAAAACGTCTTATGTGATATGTTTTTCATCCCTAATATGCAATGTTTAGAATTGTAGGTAATGGAAGGAATGTAAGTGGTATTTTAAATGATGAAGTATAATAGACGGTTTGACCGTCTAAACCATGACTTTAAACCATGTGATTCAAATTGTTCTAAATAATTATTATTATTAAAAAACAAACTTTAAAAAAAATGCTAAAATACGATTTGTAAGTGATAAAAGGTCATATTTTATAGAATAATAGTTGGTATTTAAAAAAAAATTGTGAGTGAAAATAAAAGGCACTTTTACGTGTCTGAAAACGTGCTGAGGTTACCTTAAAAGGTTAAAATGTTTCACAAATCACAACTTATTTTATTATTTTGTATCATTTATTTATTTATTAATTCAGGTATTAATTTTTGTATAATACATTTTTTGATTAAAAATGAGCTAAAAAATCACAAGAGAAGATTTTTTCCTTTCATTTCTGCGTGGGTTTTATAAATTAAATTAACACATTGTTTAAATTTAAAATTTAAAACGTTTAATGTTTTTTTCAGTAAACTGGCATTCCCAAGTTTGAGAAACTGGATATCTCATGAAGTCAATGATAAATAATAGTTTTGTTCAATATTATGCAATATTTTTTTATGAATCAAAAGATCCTACAGTCTTTCTTTTTCCTTTGTTATATTCTATAGCAAATATCACCACATAGTCATTTAGCCAACTAAAGAAAAATATTTGACTTTCTGTTGTTCGGAGAATTAATAATACCGTTTTATTTAATGAGAGGTTTTAAAAATAAAAGTAAATTTAAATTTTCACAGAATAAATCACGAAGAGGGAAGAAAGAAAGGAAAATGGTTCCGAAATATTGACTTAGGGAAAAATATATTGAATGAAAAACGTGCTTTGAGATGCTTCTAACTGCAAGAAAAAAAAGCAGAATTGGGAAGAAGTTACACCGTTATCCAAGCTTGAGCCCCTAAGGGTGTTTGACAAAAAAATATAAAAAAAAAACGGAGGTTTTTTTTTAGTACTGCAGACCTGTTTTAATGTTTGTTTTATTTTACATCTTTACCTTTTCCTATAGCATAATTAAATTTATGTTTAAAATTGCGATAAAAGATTTCTTGATAATAAAATAAATCTTAAGAATAATTTTACTTTTTAACGTCTCAGCTACTAGTTCCATCACAATGGTTTCTTCATTCTTTACGCCGCACATTTTCTCCGATCAATGATAAAATCTATTTTTAATGAAATTTGCTTTCTTTTTTTAATTTGAACATTTTTCAAAACGAAAAACGTCATAAAATAAACAAGAATGCATTAAAACATGTTTATGTTTTACAATTACAAAAGCTAGTGATGTGTAATTTCAAAACTACGATTAATGTTTTGCTTGCAAGGAGGAGCGTTTTCTTCTTCGCTTTTGTTAAGTTCTGAAAATATAAATAGGTTTTGAATTAAAAAATAACTTTGTATGAGGCGCCAATTTTTGAAAGTACTTTTTCTAAAAATTGTTTTTAAATGTATTACGAAAAAAATGTAAACGAAAACCAAATGTGGTTATTATAAATGTATCCCCAAAAGGTTTATGGTTTTCTGTTACATATTAACTCCTATCAAATTTAAAAAAAAAGGAAATGGCGTTAAGAAAGCAATTTCCGTGCAGTTAGTTATCGACTTTTCTCTTATTTTTTTACGTTTATATCACTTATTTATTATATTATTTGCGACAAGTACGCAGTTTTCAATGCAGCTTTCTGGACCACGACTAAGTAACTAATGTTAAGAAAATAATTAATTTTCTGAGTCCTTTTATAGCTTAAAATCAAGCACCTTTAAGCCTTTAAATTGGTTAGGTTTTTCTCAGCAACGGACGAATCGTACAATATAAGTCCGCTACTCAGCCAAAAACTTCCTTAATTAATGCTTGTGGAAGCCTTTAGAATTCGAGTGAATTTTATATAAGTAGAGTCCATGATCGTACGATGAAACAAGTACCAAGCATTTTTGAGCTTTCTATCATTAGAACAACTGAAGTTTCCGTGCCACCCAGAAAGACTGAAGGGTCCAGTTTGCCCCCTGCATAATTTTCGAGTTAATTTTTACTACACTTCTTTATGAGTGAGTGCACACTGCATATGCTGTACATATATCCTCTAATTTCGAAATTAAAAAAATCCATAATAAGTTGTGTAATGTTATACTGTCGGCATCGCTTAATCGAATATCGTCGGATCCAAAAAATATTATTCGATTAAGCGGGGAAATTTTATTTACCTTTCTAAATTGACAACATTTGTCTTAAAATGTAATAATAATAAATTAATCACGATACAAAGGAAATAATGGTATTGCTAAAAAGTTTTTGAAGCTAAATAAACAACAAAATAGTTCAACAATTATTAAATATATTACAAGTACGTATGGAAATTATAAACAATAACTTACAACTTGAGTTATGAAATCCTTATTTTGACACCTTTTTTCAGTACTTTTTACTTTTTTATATATATACTATAGAGGATACTACTAAAGGATACTACTTTTACTATAGGGGATTGCTTACTCAAAGGTCTTTTGGGAATAATTTTCTGATTCCAATTTCCCCCTCATCGTCTATCGTATGTTACATTTAATATTTATCAATTTATTATCGTTCAAATTGTGTATATTTATTTGAGTTATTTAATGTAATTATATCACTGCACTATTTTTTTCTGTAATTAAAAACACAAAAGAAATTTGATAATAGAGAAAATGTTTTGTAGGAATATGAATGTTGTTCATATAATACACCGTCAGCTCAGTCAATTCCAGCCGAGGACTGAAGTTTCGTGCTTATTAGCACGCATCAGCCCGGCACAGGAAAGTGACAGAGCTGGAGGTGGAAAACCTCTTAAGAAAGCCAAGAGTGCCAAACAAACTGGTAGCTAATACAGAATTAGCACTAAATTAGACGAGTGACCGAAGCAATGGTTCGGTTAATCTTTTATTATAAGAGGGGTATTCGTTTATCCGTTACCCGAATAAAAGGGGTTGACAGTATCTACAACCCAGATCGTTAAGCGTTAGTATCTCTTTTAAATAGCGATCCTTACAGTCGGCCGTGTTTTGCATTTGGAACTTAATCCAAATTAACAATTTTTCATGCTACATTAAGGGGGCGAAAGAAAAAATTTCTCGATTTCTTTTGGAAAATACCTCAGGATCCATCCCTGCTGTGGCCCCTCTAGTCTTTCTTGGTACACGGTTCACTATTAACACTTCTATATAGCCCGGTCAAAATAGACATTCGAGTTCGGAAAAATTCCCATAAAGCTGAAAATTGGTACAGACCTTAAGAACATTATTATAAGTGAAATGTCAAAAGTCCCCATCGATCCGAGTGGAGCTAAAAATTTTATGCAAGGTCAAAGGTCAAAATTGAATTTTTTTTTAAAAAAATTGAAAACATTCGTACAGTGCTGAAAATTGGTACAGACTTTAAATGCATCATTGTGAATGACATATGAAAAATTCCCATCGATTCTACTTGAACTAAAAATTTCATGGAAGGTCAAAGGTCAAAATAAACAAAAAAAACTTAAAAAATCGGAAAAATTCGCATAGAGCTGAAAATTGGCAGAGACACAAAATACACAATTAGAAATGAAATATAAAAAATCCCCATCGATCCCACTTAATATAAACATTTTATGCACGGTCAAAGGTCAAAAAATGTTTTTTTTTATTTTGCAATTATTTCAAAAACATAACTGTTATTATAAAAAGCGCATATTAATTTGTAAATGATACAATATGTTGAAAAGACGTTTTTATATGAAGTTCAACTCTTTCTGGTTCAAATTATGTGAAAATGGTGAAACAAGTACAACTTTATCCCTTATTTAACGGATATAAGATGCCTCTCAGTACCTATTATCCCTAATCAGATTCTTCAGGTGCAGCAGCAACAATTTCTCTAGCCTTTGCATACAAAGGTTGATCAAAATTAACAAGTAATGCTTTGTATTCTCCAAAGCACAAAGTAAAGTAGTGTATATGCTATTGTAGTTATTTGCAGGTTGGTGAAAAAATGGTAAGAACAAAATTCTAGACATTGAAAAATCCATATTATTCTTTGTTAAACCTTCAATATAACCGTTCCAACCTGGTAGCGATAAATTATTCCATTTCCCATGCATTCATAACAAATCTATTTTCCGGAGTAAGAAAGAAATAGTATCACTTTCATAAGCAAAATTCTGAGCAGTTATTTTACTATATCCTACTACACCATTATTGTGGTACTCTTGTGTTGGCACATGAGCTTTTTCTGCAAAATCTTTTGCTGAAATAATTTGTTTCATTCGCGATAAAGGATCTTCTGCTAAAACTGAACTTCTAAGAGTAATAATTTGGATTATGCCCATTATGTGTTATGGCCATCTAAAGTGTGTACGTTAATACCAGTATTGTCTGCTGCGTATTGATTCTGGTTTCTGGTGGTAAAATATGTGGCTGATGGTTAAAAACTGTAGCCGCCTCATACGCCATAGTATCATTATACGAAGCACTTAAACCAAAAGACGAGAAAATTTGTATCAAACGTTTAGATCCAAATCGTCGATGAAAAAAAAAACTGAGAGACCCAATTGTAATCTCGAGATGAAAGATCTAGGACGAACAGCAGCCATAATACAGTGGCTGACACTAGTACATATTAATTTCAAATGTTCCAATTTAGATCGTTTTCTTTTTAAGATAATTTGCTCCAAAAAATAAGTCAATGACTCCGGAATGTCACTATTAATATTTTCAAACATTTGACATGGCGGGGGATAATTGTTACTGTCGCACACGACAGATTGAATATCTTCTTGAATAATTTCTGCCGCAGTCTTTAGTATCCTAAATCTTTCCTCTTTTGCTGTTTTTTTTTTATTTTCGTACCAAGCTTTGTTCAGTATATCGTGCTGAGTGTAAACAAATCATTGCTAAACTTCCACGTTTCTCGGTTATAATCATTCTATTGCCATACCTTAACTTTAATCTGTTTTTGATTGTTTTATCATCTGGGATTTCAGTTTTACAAATATTTTTTAGTTCTTACAGTGAAAACTGACAATCATTATTTTCAATATAATCAAATATTTCTGTCATCGCTATAGTAACAGAGGGATTTTCAGGACGACCTGCTTTAAGACCTACAGAACGCTTTAGAAATGAAGTGTAGCAACTAGAATGGTACTCCGCTTCAGCAGCAACTAAATCGTATTCATATTGTATGCGTGCAATAACAATTTTTGCTACACCATCTGAACGATTATGTGCAATCTTTAGAATATTATCTTTAAAGGAAAGAGTAGCAACTTGACAAATTCTACGCCGTATATTCTGCTGTTTTTTCTTTTCAGTCTCTTCATTTGCTTCATCACCACAAAATAAGCAACAGTTTTTAAAACAAAATGTTGTCTCACCTGATAGGACTCTAGTACGAGGTGGACTACTCAGAGATGTACTGGCCTCTGTCTCTTGTTGTCTTTAAGCTGCCGCAATGCCCACTTTCGGGTGTACATTTTGCGACACTACATGAACTGATCCACCGACTGTTTGTCTTTCAAGTATTCAACAAACCCATCGTTCCTTGCACTACTTGAATCAATTAAAGATTTTAGTCCGCGTTCAACAGTAACAATTTCGCCGTCAGTCAAAGATTTATTGCAAATAAAGCAATCTTGCGGCATCTTTGAAGAATTATTTGTTAAGGGTACGTATTCATATCAAAAATAGTATCAATAAACCCGACTTTTCACAACAAAGAATCACTCCCTGTTAATAGAAGCACTTGTGCGACTGACTTTGCTCATACAAAGGAATCTAAGCGCATCCACTCTCCCCTGAATGTAATTTGATCTTTTCAATTTGAATGGGGGGGGGGTGCGTGAATCGTAAGAGGGGATAGGCATAGCGGTCAAGTGTAGTTTCTCGAGGTCACTCGAAAGAAAGAAAAGGAGCTTCAGTACGATTTCCAAGTTTCAAAAACTGCGATACCTTATAAATGTTATCATTTATTGGGGGGGGGGGCACAAATATTGAGCTTTTTTTAACACCTAGGGCAGATCCAGCTTCTGGTTTTGGAAGTACTCGTTATCAGAAAGGGATCAAAGTAATTTTCGGGCACAAATAGGGGGTTTAAGGTCAACGAAATATGTCATCAAAATGCAGCTTTAATTTTGTCGCTTACGGGGGGGAGGGCTGGGGGTTAAGACCACCAAGGCACAGCCTCTAAATCTCCGCTTGTATGTACATAAATGCATAGCTTTAAACCTTTGTATCCTCTATTTTAAGACACTTACCGTTTAAGAGATATTTGTGAAAAATTGATTTTCTGAGCTTCGACCTTGAATAAAACGTTTAGCTCCACTGGGATTCGTTGGGAACGTTTGAAATTTCGTTTATAATGATGTCTCTAATTATTTCTATGGTAATTTCATAGTCAAAGTGCAATATTTGGACAAAAATTGGGATTTTAGGGTGAATTTTTAGAAATTTGAGTCCCTGAACTGCAGTTTTAGACTTTATTTTATCGCTTTAGGGAGAGGGGGGTATGACCCCTTGACCCATCCACTGAATCCCCTCCCGTTTGTGCATAATTATCTATTAATTATCTATTAATTTTCAATCTTTGTATTTTTACACTAACACTTACCGTTTAAGAGATAGTTGTGAAAAATCGGTTTTTGACCTTTGACCTTGAATAAAATTTTTAGCTCCATCGGGATCGATGGGGACTTCTGACACTTCACTTTAGTGTTGTCCTTAACTATATTTGTGTTAATTTCATAGTCAAAGTACCAAATAGGGGTCACAAATAAGGGGTCTAAGGGAAATTTTTTTTAAAAATATGTCTCCAATGCCATTTTAACTTATATTTAGTAGCTTTAGGGTGGAAGGTATGAGCCCCATGACCCATCCTCGGAATCCCCACTTGTTTGTACACAATTGTATACCTTTCAAACTTTGTAACCTCCATTTTTTCGCTAACAATTATCGTTTAAGAGATATATATGAAAAATTGATTTTTTGACCTTTGACCTTGCATACAATTTTTAGCTCCACTCGGATCGATGAGGACTTTTGACATTTCATGTGTAATGATGTTCTTAAGGTCTGTACCAATTTTCAGCTTTATGGGAATTTTTCCGAACTTTCGCTTTTTTTTTGGTCTATTTTGACCGGGCTATAAGGCTTATGACTAAATGTATAAACAAGAACTCAAATAGGGTAATATGAAAAATCAGAAAGTTCCATCACGTTCGGTTAGTAACTTTTCTAGTTTATCGCGGGACCACTCAGGCTCCCTTCCGCCTATCTATTTGCTAGAGTGTTTTGTAAAACAAACGATAAGCCAACTGGAATGAAACGGTAACACTGTAGATATAAGAAGCTACAAAGCCATCGATGCGATCTGTATCTGTATAGATGAAAGATATTTTTAAAGAACAATCTGACATTAGTATTCAGCTACTTTGCTTTTTTTTTTTTTTTTTAAATTAACTGGCAAAGATTCACACTTAGAGGAAATAGTTTCTTTGCTAAAGATATAAATTTATTCTTTTAATAAATGCTTTAATTTCAGTCCATTAACCAAATGCGTATCAGAGGACAGAACGGATTAATGCGATATTCTCGAAGCTGAAATTGCTAATTTTAAACCTGCAGTTAATATTAAGAAAAATTTCCCGAGCCTACCCACGAAGCAAAATGCCATTATCCCAAACCGCCAAGGTAATTATGCATGGTGTAAAAATTGTTAAGTGTAGTAATTAAGTCCAGGACACAGCAGTGAACTTTTATATAAAGAGAGCAACAGTTGGCTTAAATTTTACTCCACCATTGAAGCTTCTCACTTCAGTGTAAAATTAAAACTCCCCACGGCAGTCAATTAGCTTTAATTAATGTTTGAGATTAAATTTTGAAAAAGTTAGTCCATTTATTTTGAGAAAAAGGTGAATCTTGCTACCTGAAAATATCGGACAAAATGGAAGTAGGAAAATTGGGAAGTGTTTTTCCTGCCAAGATGCGTTTTTATTAGGAAATTGCCTTTGCGATTTTATGATTAATTATTAATTAATGTAATTTACTTCTGAATATTAAAATATTTCCAAGCGTTAATGATTATTTAAATATTACTCCCAGCTTGGTGTACAAATCGTACGAAATTTTGAAAAATGACTTTTCATAGTTAGGATAAATACGATCCGATGAAGATAAATTGTCTAATTGAGTTTTGAGCATATAATTAGCTTACAACGTTCAGTAAGATTTTATTTTAAAATTGAAGTAAGCCTTGATTCTTTTTTTATAATTTTTCTGTTTGGTGCAGTTGATGAATTTATTGAGGTAAATCTTTACACTTCCCTGACAACATATTAGGTGCTTTATTTTGAAAGGTAGTTCAATTAAAAACTAGCTTACATAAAAGGATTCAAATAGATTTTTTCCGAATATTCACTGCCATATTTTCACTTGATTTGGATTTTTAAAAAGTATGGCAGAACAGTTTGATGATTAAAAAAAAAAGGTATATAGTAAATTGAAGTATTGAAAACCATCTTACTAAATTCACTTTAAGTTTCTCTTTTTTCTTTTTTTCTGAACGGGACTGACCTTTTGCAAAATACGAATGATCGACATTGTCATGGCGTAAAATTTTTAATCTATTAAATTTATTAAAATTAAACAACCAGCGTTTTTAATATTCGTGGCCCATTTTTGAAACAATGTTTTCATTGATTCCAAACTTTCCTTTCACTGAAAATAGCGGCATAAAAAATTTATTTTGAGCACTTTGATGCTAAAGCTGCACTTCGACCTTTATTTAAAAAACTACATTAAAATATAGATTTTTTTTGTTCGTTCTAAAGGATAGATTCGCTCTAATTTTATTAAATGACATTTATCTAAGACACTTTCATTTGATTCAGTAGATAAAACATGTAACGTATAGATAAATCCCCTCATAAAACATTAACTTACAAATGCGGGTATTTAAACAGTTACATAATAAATTTTATTATTATAATTTTGCACTGCGCAAAATTGGTATTTATGTTAACAAAACTTTATTTCGTTTAAACTCAAATTTTATTGACGAAGCTTCGGAGTTGTACTCGCGAAACGACAAAACAAGTATACATAAAAAATCGTAATCTATAGAATACAAAATAGTTTAGTATTACTTATAGAAATAAATAACATACATAATATTTCTTTTTCAAAGATGTTCATTATTTCTATCAGTATTTATGTTTGAAAATGTTGTAAAGCTTACAGAAGCATGTATGTTTGATATGATATTTGGAGTGTGATCGAAGTAAAAAATTGACAAATGTTAGTATTTTGGCTTCTAAAATTTCGGAAATTTAATTTTTAAGGATACATTTATTTTTAAAACACAGAAAAAAAATTAAACGCGTCGTTTTAAGTTTTCATTCCATTCAATAGTTGACTTGAACGCATTTTTTCTCTCCTTTCAACTTTAAAAATTTTAGCTTTTATCTGTCAGTGTAAAAATAAACGCCGTAAATTATTCCAAAAAAAAATAAGTAACTAACAGAGGATATAATCATATCCCTAACTTCCTCAATATCAATTTTCTTTTGAAACCTGAGCCGCCATATTTAGTTATAAAAAACTAAATAATGCGCATTATTTACTACCAAATAAGGACGAACAAAGTTTTGAAGAGGAATTTCTATGCATGTATAAAGCTAAAGACAACGCTGAACTTTCGGACATAGAATACTTTCTGAGAAAATGGATTAAAAAAATAGGGTTAATTATTTCTCAATATAAAATCTTGTAAAAAAATCATGCTTTGAACTCAAGAAATTAAAAAAAAAAAAAAAAACATTTAGTTTCCCTCCAATAACTAATTAATTTTATAATGTACAATCACTGCAAAAATTGCGTACTTTAACAATGTAATATTTGAATTTACTATTTTGCACAAAAAAGTATTTATTTCTTTATTTCCACATGCTTTTATTTGTTAAAAATGTTTTAAGCATTAGCTATTGTAGCAAGCTATAACCAGTTTGGAATAGTAGTTTGTTTTTGATTAAAAAATAAATCTTCAAACGATACATAATATAGTTAGTAATAGTAAGGCATGAGTATACTCGTAAGAAGCAGTTAGTTTTTTAAATTTATTATGTTTTAAATAGGAAAAAAAATCTTGCTCACAAAAAAAAACTTTTAAAATACATTAGTGAAAGTACGATATATTTTTATTCTGATACAAGTTAATCTTTCTGCGCCAAGAATCAGTTTAAACTTTTTGTAACTTTCAACACTTTTATTATTTTCTCTAAAGACGTTAAAAAATTTATAAAGTGCCAAAATATGAAATTTAAAATGAACCCTTTCACTTAAAATCTTAATTTAAAAACGAACATTTATAAAAGATACACGATGTCTTTTTTTTTCCTTCCAATATTCCGCACTAAGCTGTCACTATGTTATTACCCGGGGAAACTGCAAATATATAAATAGCGCCCTCGAGGAAACACATGTTTCAAAGTCGTTAATTCTCGCGTGAGACTTCGTTAGTAGTCTTCGGGTTACCAGTGGATAATGAGAGCAATAAAATGAATATTCATAAAATTCTGACTCAGTTTTATGGTTAAAGAGATCGGAAGTAATAACCCTTGCTACCAAACTCTACCATTTCACGCTACTGAATAATGAATTTAAGTATATCAATTTTATTGTGTTGCAAGTGTATCATTGTGTAAGGACGTTCGGAAGGGCTTGAGGCGCGGCGGAGTTTTTACTGTCGAAGTCTAATTTAAGATTTGTATTTCAACCTAATTTAGAATTAATTTAATGTTTGTTTGGGTGCCTATTTGGATATGAACTATTGGGGAGCTTGGTATTGCTTTTAGTTTTATTACTATTGCTTATGATGTCTGTTAAAACCATTTATATTTTAGGGGTTGTTTAAATGGGCTTTGCGTTCTTTTTAGGACGGTAGAGGTACGCCATCAATTTTGGGAAGATTATCCCCTTGTATTACCTATCCTTGTTTAAAAAAAGCATGGGTATTCACTTTTTTGTAATATAACTGCATTGCTGTAATATAACTGCATAAAAAGGAAATTGTGTACGTTTACTGTTGATATGCTCTAAATAACGCAGATTTGTATTCTCGAATTTAAAATCAACTTTCAACAAGTACACGATGGAAAAAAAAAATCTTTTGAAAACTCTTTGAAACGGTTGACTTAACTTGAATGAAAGAAAGTTTAAAAAATGCTATTAGATATATAGCAGATGTTTTACCCACAACTGAATACATTCCATGAAAAACAAATCACATGTAGTACCTATACATACATTACATGTTTTAATGTTAACAGGTATCAGTAAGTTACGCATAATATTAAATATTCTAGAGTGTCGTGCAGTGGTCCGAGTGTAACAACTTCAAACGTTTCGACAACATCTGCGGCGGTCATCTTTAGTGTCGATGTGGACAACGCTTGCAGGAAAACTACTTCGTGGCAACTGACGCACTCAGATGTCGACGTGCTACCTGTATTTATAGTACATTATAATACTATAAATACAGGCAACACTTCGACATTTATGTCAGTTGCCAAAAAGTCAGTTTCCTGAAAGCTTCGCCCACGCCACTACTGAAGATGACCGCTAAACATGCTGTTGAATGTGATACGTGTAAAGAATAAATAAATAAATAAATACATTGCTAGTAATATTTTTAAAAAATAATAATTTTACTCATAGTAAAGATATATAGCAAAAAAAAAAGTCTACAAAATGTAAAAGAATAAATAAATAAAATGTTCGTTTTAATTCAAAATAATCAAATATATAATCCCTGTTTTTTCAGAGCCTACATTCAACAGTACAAGTTCGCAGCTCAAATAACAGGATTTAAGCAATAAAAATCTTAATCACCTTTTGTTCTGCTCTTTTCATTTTCTCCCGTTCTGAAACTGCTTTACATTAACGTTTTTATTAAAGGACGTTTAAGTTTTAACTGAACCTTTTTATTAACTAAAACAAATATGAACTACACGAAAAAAAGTTTTAATTTATTTCTTTTGTGTGTTTTTTTTTTCCTTTCTTCATTCTGAGTTTAAAGATTTAAAAAAAAAAGTAATTAAGAAATCTCTTTTATCACGATCAGGTAGTCTACTTGTCATAAAAAGCTATACGATTTTGCAGATATATAAAAATGAGAAACATATCAAAACTGATCAGCGCATTAAATGTGTTTTTCTCTGTTTAAGGAAGTGATTATATTACGTTATTATCACGGTTTCAAATTTATAGAAAAAAAAAAGAAAAAAAAAAGAGAATAACTTAGAATTTTATAGTTTCGGACCAATTGGATTGTTCAAAAAAATACGTGTACAACCTAAAATTACCATAATAATATTGATGTTAGCGTCCACTATTTTTAACTTATGAATAACCGTTATTTCGGGGGAAATAAGTGAAGGGCCATTCTATGTGACGGAACGGGACATTTGTAGTAGTTTCGTCACTAGATTTTGTTTCTGGAATACAAATAATACAAGCTAGAAATTATATTTTCTACAGCAACAGTAAAGACGTATCTGTAACGTATAAAGACGTATATAAGAACTATAAAGAATATAAAAAATTGGTCAGTTGAGGAAAATAATTGAACTACATGCAATTAAATGCCTGTGACCGAACGGGACAAATCGAGCCCCGTTCCATCACGGGCATTTTATTGCATATTATTCATTTTTTTTACTGAAAACGAACAATTTTTAATGTTGTAAGTAATTCGTATGTCAGATTCTTACTGTCGATAGCTAAAAAAAATTTTAGTTTGTTTTATTTATATTTATAAAACAAAACCTAGTGACAAAACTACTCCAAATGTCCCGTTCTGTCACATGGAATGGCCCAAACATCATTTCTAAGAGGATTTTTATTTTTTGCTTCATCTTCAAATTCTTCCATTATTCGACTTCAAATAATTAATAATGAGTAAAACAAGATATTTTATGCAATGGAATTGAATATCTTTAGTTTATTATCTTTTAGTATAACTGAAAACGAATAAAAACCCCGTTACATCCAGTCCAATGGTTGTTAGCCAAGCACAAGAGTCTGAGCAATCGTTGACATCTGTATTAAACGACAAGCAGTGAGATTATTTTTACACATACATTTAATTCTAGGAATAAAAGTAAGATATCCTAATGTTGCTGCAAGTTGGCGATCTGATTTAGAGCATAATTGAAAATTATGAAAGAATAACCACTTCGAAAAATAAAATATTTTGAGCATGTAGCTTTGCACTTCCGCGTTTAAAAACTCAGGAAACCTTCATTGTAAATATTACTGTAAAATGGAATGTTTACAGTACAGGAAAAAAATGCAGTGAATTTTACCAAAATAAATAAATAAATAAACGATTGCAGCGCTAATTGATACACCACCTGACTTACAGCGCGAATCACATAACATTGTATTCGATTTATTCTAACTGGTATGGGGGGCAGCAAAGCCGCCAACCAATACGAAGGTCCCGTGTTCGAACCTGCTGCTCTCATGTTGTGTTTTGTAACACTCGTTTATTCTACCGTAAAATTTTACAGTAAAATAGGATTTTACAGTAAAATTACAGTTAAATTTACTGGCAACATGGATGCCTGTAACTTTTACCGTAACGTTTCAGTTTTTTTTTTTTTTTTTTTTTTTTTTTTTTTTTTTTTTTTTTTTTTTTTTTTTTTTTTAAAGATTGTAGTGAACAATCAATTGTTAATTTATTCGACAATTTCTGCTCTTGAGGTAATATCGTTTTTAATATTTCGCAAATTTACACTGAAGTGTGCTTGCAAAATATAAACAATAAACTAAACGAAGTTTTTATTCTTCTAGACGTAAGAAAAAGTAGTAAGACACGGTAAGAACGTGCATAAATGTGCCCCGATGAAAATGCGTAAACGTGCCCCCACAAGTTTGTATTTATTTTTAATGCGCAACAAAATATAATAACTTTTCGGTCCATATAAATGTAATTCTCAAAATAAGAAAATTTTGCTATTTTTATTATATTTATTTGTTTTTAACAAATTATTATTTATTTACAATAAACTTCAAAACGTTTAACACAAAATTTACTCTAGTCGGTAGAAAACAGATTTTTCTATCTGCATGCTAAACCGAAGTTTAATTGATGCTCAAAAACTTATACGAATATTTGCTAGGGAGTAGCATCAATCTGGTACGACTGTTAGCTCTCCAATTATACCTTGTTTTGAAAAAAGGGCACTGCTTAAACGTGCCCCGATCTACCCTACATATTCAAACTGGAAGATAAAAAATAATTGTACAACAGTGAAAAGCATGCATTCAGGAAACTTTTCGCTAATATACTTATTTTTCTCACGGAAATGGTGGAAATCCCTGAAATCCCAAAACACTGCCCCGACATTATTAGTGATGTTTCGTAATATTTTTGTAAATCTATATTTAGAAAGAAATTTTTGCGTGAGTTTTAATACTAATAATAAAAATTATTATTATTAGTGTTATTATTATTATTTTGATAAATTATTATTTTTTTGACCATTATTATTTTTATTATTGTTATTTTTTTATTATAAATATTATTTTTCAGTATATATTCAAGCTGGAAGATAAAAAATAATTTCGCAACAGTGGAAAGCTTGCATTCGTGAAACTTTCCGCTAAGATAGTTGTTTTTCACAGGATAACAACTACACTGGGTGTGCAAAAATTAAGGACGAAGTCGAAAAATTAGCATATCAGCTGAATGAAGAGGCAGAGTGGACAGAAAGACCAATCAGGAGATTAAGTAAGGTGATGTACGGTAGCACATGCGCAGATATGCAGGCAGACGTAATGGGAGAGTGTCTGAGTAGTATTAAACATGTTGTCGGTGTAAGATCAGTATTTCTGGCAAAGAGATTGCACGCCGTATAGCAGTTAAAATCACACCGAGTTGCTGCCTCAGCGAGAAATGGCGAATAATCAATCTGCTAGACGACATGTGGATGCTTTTACCCGAGGTCGAATCATTGGGAAGTTGGAGGAAGGCCGCAGTGTGACAAGTGTCGCTGCAGAGTTCGGAATCGCTCACAGCATCTTTTCGACTTTGGAGACAATTTCAAACTACAGGAACAGCTATCGGGGGGTTCAGTAGTGGTCGTCCACGAGGAACCACACCCGCAGATGACCGGTATATTGTCTTACAGGCCAGAAGAAACAGGCGACAGAGAGCGGAAGAAATCGCTAGACACACGACACAGGCGATTGGATGACCGATATCGCGTTTTACCGTTGCCAGAAGACTGCACGGTGGTGGTCTGTTTGCACGACGCCCTATACGGTGTGTACCTGTAACGCCTGCCCATCGGAGAAGGCGTTCTCTGTGGTGCCGGGAACACCGGAATGGGAGAGACAATGAATGGGAACGAGTACTCTTTACAGATGAGAGCAGATTCAGTCTGAGTAGCGATTCTCATCGCATACTCATCTGGAGGGAGCGGGGAAGCCGCAATCATCCCTCGAACGTCATTGAAAGGGACAGGTATGGAGGTCACTGTGTTCTCGTTTGGGGAGGCATCATGCCCCAAGTAACACTGAAACGTTACGTCATCGTTACATCACGTTGCAATTAGTTGAAACATCGTTGCGGTTTCCCACACAACGTGATATTACGCTGCTTTCGATTCGTTACAAAAAGCGTAATTTTGAAACATCGTTGCCGTTTCCCACACAACGTGATATTACGCTGCTTTCGATTCGTTACAAAAAGCGTAATTTTGAAACGTTACATCACGTTGCAAATTTCTTAAATTTGTAACGTTGACAAACAGTTGCAAAAGAAACGTTACTTATCGTTACTTTTCGTTGCACCTTACCTTGTCTTCGGCAACCTCCGAATCCTAGTGGCCATTTTCAGTAAACAACTTCTGGCTTGCTATGCCGCCATTGTTTGTAGCTTCGCAATAGCGATCTCTCATCACTTTTAGCGGTAAGTACTTTGTATTATTGTTAGTGTATTATTGTTGATATACTTATTTAATTTAAAAAAAAGTGTTATTACATATTTTTATGATGTTAATGAACTGCCGTTGGTCGGAGTTTGAGTATTTTTCCCACCGTACTTTTATTTATAATATTGTTTGAAAGAATAATGTTAGATGTTTTTATTTGAGTATTTATTCATTGATTTCTTAAAAAGATGCTGAAGCTTGGGGATATGTCCCATTAATAAGCTATAAAAGCGATAAATGATACCTTTTTTTACTCATTTAATCGACTTTTTGCAGAATGATTTTGACGAAATAATTGTAGCAATTTTTTGAAAAAATTTTTGTCATGTAACTGAAATTATCTTTAGTAATAATACTTCAAATTTTAGTTAAAGCACTGATGTAAGAGGATTTTTTCAAAACTTTCATGCCTTTCGAAAAATATTTCTGGAGTTCTTTAGTAATATTTATAATTATTTTTTAAGGATTTATTTATGAAAAAAGTTTTTATTTAATTTGCAGTAATATCGCTAATTTTGACTATTAATAGAACTCTAATTGATGTAAATTCGGCAATGCTAGGTTATGCTCTGTTTATTTTTAAATGTCAGGAGTGCTCTTACAAATTATTGTGAATGAAGCAACAGTGTGAGAATACTCGAACGCCTTTAAACGGAATGAGACATTTTATAAATTAAAAAAAAGAAAAAAAAACAAAGATTTTATAAAAGTATATTAACACTAATTGTATTAACAAAAAATACAGAATACTTACTGTATCAAAAATTAAGGGTTCAATGAACCCACCTCCATTCTTACCAAGAAAAAAAACTTTATTCAAGCTTTGAAAAAAAAAAAAAAATCTTAATACAACGTTTAAAAGCAACGTGATGTAACGTGATAAATAAAGGTTGATGTAACGCTTCAAAAATCGTTGGTGTAACGTTTTTGAAACCGTTGATATAACGTTACTAAAACCGTTGCTTTTGCGTTTTGCAACGAGACATATTTTCGATCTATCAACGTTACCAGTAACGTGATGTCAACGATTCAGAGCAACGTGATGTAACGTGATTTATGTTACTTGGGGCTTGGTAGTCGTACAGACCTTCACATCTTCGACGCAGGTTCTGTCAACGGGATCCGTTATTGTAACGAGATTCTTCTTCCATATGTGCTTCTTTTTAGAGGCGCTATGGGTCCGCAGTTCCTTTTCATGTCATCGCACAGTAGCTGCCGAACAGCTCTTAGAGAGTGAGGATATTAAACGTATGGATTGGCCGGCACGATCTCCGGATCTCAATCCCATCGGGCATGTATGGAATTTTCTAGGCAGACGCTTGGCAGCTCGTACCTTACCACTAACAACGATTCGGGAGCTTCGATTGGCGCTGCAAGACGAATGGGCAGCAATGCCTCAACAACTCATTGACACCCTCATTCTCAGCATGGGCAGACACTGAAACCTGCCTAGCAGTCGGGGGAGATCATATCCGTTACTAAAGACCGGATGTTTCTTGCTGGACATCCATCACAGGGATGTTTCGGCCTTCAGTCGCATTGTGCTCCATGCTACTTTTTCAATAAAGCTTCTTTTTATCCCTCTGATTTTAGTAAGTGTTTGTAACTTTTCGTAAGTGTTGCTTACATTACACATGTCTTTACGTATTGGGGATATTACGGTATTAAATGTGTTGATTTGGAAAGCTTTAGTACAAAGTTATATTGAAAAAACCGTCTCGTCCTTAATTTTTGCACACCAGTGTATATTAACAAAGTGGTGGAAATCACTAAAACGCCGAAACTTTGCGCGCAAAAATTATTGACGTTTGGCAACTATAATATACTTGGTTTATAGTAAAAAAATAATGTTCATTTCAATTCTATAATAATAGTAATGACAATAATATTATTATGATGATTATTATTACTATTATTACTATTACTAATACTATTATTATTATTATTACTATTTTCATTATCATTATTATTATTATTATTATTATTATTACTATTGCTATCATCATCATTAGTATTAATATTATTATTATTATTATTATTATTATTATTATTACTTTTATAATAATTATTATCACTGCAGCCTTTTTTTTTCTGCAACAAATAAATTGCACTACTTCCCATCATACAATGAGAGGAAAACAACTCAAACGCACTTATGACAGTTTTGGCCACAAACACTAGTCCACAAATGTCCTCCATCTTTTTCATCCCGAGCATCGATAAATCATGCAATACGCACGGAAAAACCTTACGTCTTCATGAAAGAAACAAGTGTCGTAATAACCCTAGCGCGAAAGAAAACAAGGAGCGAACATAAATATCCAATTCCATCCTTACGATAAAGCCACCAAAAGAAAATATAGCCGCGATAACGGAAGGGAAGTACACCGGACATCAAAGCAACAAAAAATTACCTAGAATATGATCGCCAGAGAATGGAAACAAAGAGAAAAATGGGCGCTACATGAAAATCGATGATATACAGCGTCGTTCTATGGCCCGCTGGCCTCCTCTTGACCATGTCCGTTAGATTGCCACCTTCTTTTTGGGGACATTTGTTCTTCGCAGTGTCTCGTAAAATGAAGGAGCATTTTAGGAGCGGGTGGACATATATCCACGGATGAAAACAATATCATCTGCTTTCTTTGTTTGCAGAAAGCTATCAAAGATTCGATTCATTACCAGCATACACAGATATATATTCCATGGTGATAGACATGGTTATTTTGAATCTTGTTTATATACATACTATGTATTTTTAATTGATTTTCAGTTGAGCTCGCTTAATAGAATATCGGTAAAAAGAATATCCCGCTTAATATAATACATTTTCAATGAACCAAACCAATTTAATGTGTTATTTTGATTCCGCTTGATGGATTATCCCGCGTATTATTATATGTTTTCGTGGAAAAATTGCTATCCCATTTGCAGGTTTGACTGTACTTAATAATGTAATTTTAAATCAACTTTCGTGAGAAGGAAATATATACTCCATTTACCGCAATTAACTAAACTTAAAAACTATTTTTACTAAATATATTTCTTTTCACGTAAATTTTACCTGCATTTCTTATACGAAATCGGGCGATTTAATTTTAGAATTTGCGATGTATTTAAGATAGATGGCTGTTACTATATGTCTTGAGCTTAGTGAATTGCTGTAGAATATTTCAATTTACAAACTTCAAAATTTTCAAGACTATCAAAAGAATGCTTCGCTTATCTTTTTACTGGTGCACAACAGTTCAAATCATAATGTTGAGCCCCCCCCCCTTTTTTTTTTGTTAGTAACAGCCCATATATTTCTTGTATCAAATTTTATATTTGAAGTATTATAATACTTGAAGTATTAAAATATTTTTTAATAAATGTTTGCATAAATTAATTTAATTGAAAACAGCGATTTTATATTGAAAATATAACCGAATAAAATTTTCAAACTAACTGGAAAAATAGTTAAACGAAACATAGCTAATCTATTCAATTAATGTTACTAAAACAAAGTTGTACAATTTATATATACGTAAGTTTCAAGTAAACCCAATTATTCTTATATAAGTAAACAAATTATTAACAATTTTTTTTCGAACAAAACTTTCAGCTGACCTACGGAGTTTTGCCAAAAAATGATAGACTATTCAGAAAGTATGCTTTAGCAACTACTTGACTGCACATTTTTTTCGTTTCCGTAAAACAACTAACTGAATTTGTTTTTCGCCTGTACCCTGCATCTGTATTAATTTACAAGAATGAAATTGGAGTTCCTCGGATCACAGCAGTAGTATATCAATCTAAATGCACGGAATTGGAGAAAAGAAAAATTAATGCTGGAGAAATCAAATTCTTAGTATAATAGAGAAAAAACGAAATTAAATAGTGGTTTCACACAAGATAGAATTTTTATCTTGGAAATCTTCTGAAAATGTTCATAGAAAGTTTTTTTTTCTTTTTCTTTTTAAATATGAAAGGTAAAAAGTCTAGAATACGATTAGAAAGTAAAAGAAAACACAATATAAAATAAAATTTGAATCATTAACAAGCATTTTTATCAAGAAATATATGTTACCCTAAAAATTAACGTCTAAAGGAAACGTCAATTTAAATTATTTTTCGGAATTCATGTTCAATTAATGACAGGAAGTTCAACATGTTTTGAACGTAATCCAACATACTTATAAGTGTTCCGTTTTAACCTGCAAAACCTTTATTTTCGCAACCGTTAGTCCTAGATGTGTACTCCCAATTGCAAAAAGTTTCAAAATCAGATACACTGTTAAGACATTCACAGTTTGAAACAAAAATAAAAATAAATCAAAAAGTAAAAATGTAACTTTTTATACGGACCCTAGATCCCCTAACTAATATTTAGAAAAAATAATATGCATTGAAAACAATTACTGACACAAAAACTTGACATTTGCGTCACCAAAACTCAAGGAGATATTCCAGTTTTAAGTTTTAAAGGAACATGCAGATGATGAGATTGGAACTAATCGCCCTTTCAGAAGAATGACATGTAGTCAAATTAATAAAATCAAAGTATTTATATTTTTCATTGCTATTCAAAAATAAATGCAAACGTTATGCTGTGATACTCAAAAACACATAACAAAATCTCGAACAATTTAAAAAACTACACTCTATGTACATATATAATTTCAAGCACTTGTTAACCGTTATATTTCCCCCCAAAGGTGTTATTAACGGCGAGTGAAAAGTGGTGCAAGTCACAAAACGCTGCGTTTCATACATCGGTAAATATTGGTAGTACTAATTTCAAATTATTAGTGTTGGAATTATTTTTCAATAGGGATTATTTTCCTAATTATAAGTTAGAGAATCTGGGGCCCGCATAAAAAGTTAAATTTTGTATTTTTTGACTCTTTTTTTTTTTGCTTCAAACTTTCAATATCTTAACTCTGCATCTGATTTTAAACATTTTTTCAATTGGAAGTATAGGACTAACGGTTGCGAAAATAAAAGTCTTGCAGGTTAAAACGGAACGCCCTGTATATAATAAAGTAGTATATCAAAAAGTAATATATGTTTAAAAAAATCATAATTTTACAGAAAATTTAAAGAGATCGTAGAGTTTGTGAAAAACACGAAGGATGTTAGAGTTTAAACTTATAAGTGCTTTTTGTTATATTAAAAGATTTTAAATAAACTGCACGTTTTCAATCTAAATATCCAAACCTCATCCTTATAATGCATTTTTTTTTTAAATTTACCTACCTTTAATTAACTAGAACAAGGGTGCACTTCCTTTTTCTTTAACTCTTGGACCACATTGTAAATATTTGCAGGCGAGGCGGGCCAATAATCCAATAAATATTTCAGTTCCATTAGTTAAGTAAGCGATACACTCCTGTCCCCTGCCCCCATACAACTACGATTTTTTTACTGCTTGCAGCAGACAGAAGAAAATCTGTGTGCGGCTCGAACATGGCCCACATGCCGTAAATTTAAGACCACTGACCTAGAAAGAAAAACTGTTCTTTAAATTGCTTAAATATTCGTCAAAGAGTTTGACTTCTTTCCTTTGACAACGTAGCCAGAAACATTTATTCAGTAATCATGCAGTCTGAGGTCTCATGCAGCAAACTTAAAATACGTGAAGAATAATCGTTTTCTTATTTAATTTTTGGAACTTTTACCGGATGTTTAGAATTTTTTGACGAATTCACTCTTTAAAGGTGCACATTGGTTGAGACCCTCCTCGCAAGCGACTCGAGGTCTAATGTGTTACGGATACTCATGCCTTCGCTAAATATTTTCAATAAAGTTAGAATTAGTTAATGGGTGGGGGCTGGGGTGCAAAACAGGTACTCCGAACGACAGACAATTTGTTTTATTTCTCATAGTTAAAAAAAAATCGTGTTTGCAATGTAATGGAAACCAAATCGAAATAACGAGAGCATTAATAAGGGCAGTAAATAGGAAAAAAAACTTTTGGACATGTCCTTTCATTAGGAGCGGAACTTTCGGGGAAGTTTTGCATTTTTATGTTTACATAGTTCGTTTATGTTAGGCTTTAATGGAAATAATAAAAGTTGTTTTAAAGAAGAGGGACAGTGTTCGCAATCTACCAAGTAAATAATGGGAACTCCCCCTGATTTAGGTTGGGTTGAAAAAGTACAACTGTGGGGTAGAAAGTAGCTGTACGTAATTAAAAAAGCAGTCGAATATGTCCATAAGATATTGCACGCGGTAAAAGTACTTGTACTTTTTTTGCAGTTTTTCAAAAGATTTGTTTTTGTAAAAATACATACGTAGTACATGAAGTTCACTGTTCTGTATTAAAAAACAGAAACATTTTCATAGAGAAAAAAAAATGCTTCTCTTTGTTCATGTTTCGGAAAAATTAAAACTCTCGCAAAATTAACGAAAAATCTCCTGCTCCAAGCGTAAATCCGAGGGGAAATGTACACTTGTGCAATGTGAAACAAAAATAAATTTTCACAGAAAAGGGGCGTTCATGATCTTAAAACAACCAACTCAAATTTGCAAGCGTTTGGAAATCACGTACGAGAAAGTTTGTGCTTCCATTACATTTCATCTTATTTTCAAGGAGTTTTTTTTTTTCAGGAATTATATAAAAATTACAATTATCTCTTTTGCTATAGAATCCCTGAAATGAACAAAAACAAAAAAAAAAACCTTCAACAAAAGCGATATGTTCTAAAAGCGTGACATGTATTAGCAAAATCTGAAAACAAAAAAAGTACGATTTTCTTGAAATTAGTTAATGCAATTAAGCTCTGCATCCGAGGTGCAAATTAGATCACATATTATTTGTTCCTCTTGTAATGTTAAAAGCTTTTAAAATGGATGTTTTCTAGCAGTGATTTTTATCCGTAGTAATTACATTGAGATCAATGTTGCCAGTTATGCTTAAACTAGTGGATGCTCTTGCTGTTCAATAATTCTCAACTTAGGTCATTAGTTCTTTTTTTTTTAATGTTAGCTTGTTAAGTGCCTTTTTTTAAAAAAAAAAGTTTTCCAAGTAAAGTTTAGAAGATATTCGTTAAGTAATTTATTCTTTCAATTATTTCATAAAAAGGAAAAAACTTATATCTGTTCATTTGAATGCATAACATTTCACTTTATGACTCAGTTGAATACTAATTACGACTTGAAAAATTAAAAATAATATGAGTAACAAATTGAATTAGCGAAGCAATTTTGGAAGAGAATAACTTACTTTAAGAAAAACAAAAGTGATGCAATAAAAGAATGAATGAATATATATATATATATATATATATATATATATATATATATATATATATATATATATATATATATATATATATATATATATATATATATATATATATATATATATATATATATATATATAGTTAAAATTAAAAAAAAAACTATTTTTTCAAATTAATTCCCTTAATTTCTATTTTTTCAATTAAATCCCTTTTAGTAATTTTCTTATTCATTATTTAACATGTTTTTGCGTGCAGATTGGATTTACAGTTTGTATGGATTTACAGTATGTATTGATAACGTATTCTCTTATTATGACTTATTAACGTCAGGGAAAAAATATTTTGGAAAAAAAAATTCTTACACTTTTTACACTTTGAGGTTTTCTGAAAAATTCATTCGTGGTCTAATAAGAAGGAACTGGCGTTTGTCAGGGAATTTTTTTATCAGAAATTACGTTAAACAAACAATGTGACATATAAAGTAAATCACCAGTAATGGTCAGTGCTTCAGTAGAGGACACTTCAAGGTTTAAAACGCACTAATAATAGATACAGTAAAGTATACCGAACTTGGCTGACACACTGCCACGTGTCTAAATTTTTAAATTGTGGGTATTCTGTATTAATCACCTCTCTTGAAACGCAATGACGTATTATAGCCCACTTGCACCTTAATTATCTCATTTTCTAAAAATACCAGAATTTCAATGTGATCAATTTTTTATCAATTTTTTCCCAAACCTCAAATTTGATGCAGTACTGGCCACTCCAAAGTAGTGGCCATCTGACGTTCTCACATCCGAAAAATTTACATTACTTACTTTAATTTCAAATAACTGATGAATAAAATGATTCAATATGATAGTTACATTAAGTAACAACAAAAAATACATTGTTCATTTCTTTCTTTAAAATGTATAAGTAAACTTGATGTGCCCTACTGAATCACTGGCCACTACTGGTGTTCTACCTTAGTCTATGCTTTAAATATATTGGGTGAATTTCGCAAGTAGGGTTTCGGAAGGTTTCAAGGATTGTAACGTATGTTGCTGAAAGGTTACCTTTTCTGCCGTGATATGATATTTTATAGAAATCAAAGTTCATTTTTCAGAGTTAGATATTAAAAATATTAACAAGTTTATATTTGAAAACGTTATAAATTTTAAATACTCAAATATTAAGCTCATTATATGGTAATGGAGAAGTGAAAGAAAAACTTCAAATAGTCGCGACTTTATGCATCCCCCCCGTCAGAAGTCGTTACGTATGTACGGAAGCATTGCGTATATGGGTGGCAAAACAATATATTTCACAAGTTTCAACTTGCAGAAAACTCTTTAAAAGATTCATAATTAACAATCCGATTGAAACTAATCTTAGAATTTGATATTTTTTCAGCATTTTTATTTGCTATAAAAATACTAAAATGTTTTCCGCCTTTTAAATATTGATGTTTTTTTTACTTCCACTCTTCCTACATGCAGTACTTAATTCTGTGTAATAATTTATATAAAGCTTATGATTCTACTTAAAAAATGGAAGTTTTAAATTGCTGATAAATCATGTTTCTGATTTAAATTTCCGAGGCTACATTTAAAAAAAAAAGAAATAAGAAAAACCTGTTTTTTAACACATTTTTTTCGCAAGGCTCAATGCTACATTGCGTGTCAGGCAAACTTTGAGCAGCGTAAATAACTCATCTTAACTGTTTTTAACAACAACTCACTTAATTTTGAATAACTCCACAATAAGTTAGGTGTTTTTCTTTTGTTTTATGCCAATAGATGCAACAACACTATTAAAATACGCGTGCGACTGAATCGTGTACCTCAATGACTCTTTCACATGTCATGTTCCCAAGCTTAAAATGACTTTATGATTAAAACAATCATTTTGAACAAAATGTAGCTTTTTTACATTCAGAGGCAAATCTATTCTTTAAAAGAAAATAAGTACTTTGCAAATAACAATAAATAATTTTCCTATGTGCTTACTTTTAACAAAATAAAACTTAGATGGAATATAATGTTAAAAATTCACACAACCGTTTCAATACTCCAAAGTAATAAAGTATGTGACATTATTCCATTGAAAAGCACATTAGCATCTTCACTTCAACTTGAAATTTAATGCGATCTCCCCCATTGAGCTGCCCAAATAACCCTCCTCATATTGGTCACCAACGCAAAGTGTTCCTTGATGTCGAAGAGATCCCATCCATCGTCATTAGTCGATATTTTAGATTGCTCATTTGCATAAACGGCAATCCAAAACCTCCATCCTTTCCTCGTTCCCCCGAGAAGACTTAAACCCTGGCCAGCGATTGCAACTATCTGCCTTTTAGTCAGACGACAGAAGCTTTCCCAGATGCTAATGGCGCGACATATCCAGTGTAGAATCCAACCACTGTTGAAGTTTTAACACGGTTTCGGCTTACCGTCGTTTATGGTATTAAAAATCGATTTAGAAAGGAGGTTTATGGGGATTGTTTCGGGGGAAACAAATTGCCTTGTTTGAGGAAACAAGTTGTTTCATCGGCTTATAATGCAGGAAATTGGCATTTTTGATTGTAAAGGGGAGCGTTTAAAACATTCTCTTCACATACTTAGTTCATCTTTTCATCTTAACTGCTATTCTTTGATTCACATCAAATAAATTTTCGAAAGGATTAAAAAATATTACGTATGTTGCTGAAAGGAGTAACTTTCCTCCACGAATGAATGTTGCTTATTGAATAGCAATTTTCCGTAGTGATTAAAATTTTCATGAAATTAAATCTTATCATATAATTGCTTCATAATGAACGACTAGGATTCTTGACACCAAATATATATTTCAAGTATTTATGCCTATGACAATCAATCTCAAATATATAAAAGCTAGAGGAAATAAAATGCTTAGTGTTTAGCTTCGTTTAGGGATGTAAAAAAAAAAAAAAAACTAGGGGGCTACTGCGTTCTGCTCGCTTACGCTCGCCCACCCCCAGGCACTTCCTTCGGTTTGTTTCGCAATCCATGCTCACTCATCGATCACTAAACATTAATCTAGCTTTATTTGTATTAAAAAACGTGTACGGTTTTTTTAATGTTCATCTTATAGAAACAGTTATTATTTTCATACAATTTGAAAGGGACGAATACTTTAGTAGTTTCTCGTGCATTACAGATTATTATGAAGTATAAGTGGGCAACTCCATCAGCATTTTGTGTAGAGTTGAACTCTTTTCTCCAATACAGTGCATGTTAAAAACCCAAATTTCAGCTATCATTCCACAATTGTGTTGGGAAACACTTGCTTTTATTTGGGATGTCATTCTATTTGCGATTTGTAGTTCACAGCGTTCATTAGCGTGCCTAAGCCAATTGGCAGCATTTCTGACAGATCTGCGTTGATATCTTTCATGTTAAGTCTCCCTGGACCGGTGCTCTCTTCTTCGTAAATCATACTCTTAAAACACTCATTGTGAAATAAAAATCCTAATAAATAAGTGAAAATTAAGAAGCGAGTGCGCAAAGAACATGAGACAACGAAATAGACGATTGCGGACGGACGCCTAGACGCTTGTTCGAGATTCGGAAGCCGAATGACGACGGATGCGTAGACTCTATTTTGGATTCGTCAATAAGCTGATCATTGCTAACGGAAAGAAACAAAAAAAAGGGGATTATTTTGCGCCACGCATAAGCGTTTTATGTATGTAGATTTTTTTTTTCTGATAGAACCTATTTTACCAGAAATTGTATTTTATTAGTATACCACGAAATAGTAACAAAGTAATGTTTAAGAACTCTAGATTATACAGTCTGTGCGAAAACTTTACTTAAAGCTATTTAATATATATACTGAAAGAAATAAGATTAAAATTCAGCAAAAAATGCTTGAATTACATCTTTTAATATCGAAAACATTAATCTAGGAAGTTTTTTTGTGCCCTAGTTTAATAAAATTGGTGTCTAACGTACAGTACCATCATTGTATCATAAAAAAATATTCTACCGAAATATAATAACTATATATGTCTATATGTCAGTTTTGTTATCGTTCTTTATATATTAATTTCATTTATATTGTCATATATATATTAATGAAATAATTTAAATAGCTTGAAATGTTTGATTATCACACTTAAATGAAATAACAAACAGAATGAAACTAGAAGCACAGCTCTATTCTTGTAAAATCACTTCGTCAATGAATGCAGAATGTTAAATTTTAAATAATTAAAAAACAAAACTTTAGATACCTAATAAAAACAGTAAATTAAACAATAAAATATAATGCAGATTTCAGAACTATTTTCATGTTTAATAATATTTTAATTAAAATTTCTTTTTATAAAGTCTATTTATACGAAAGTGCTCTTAAAAAAAATAGGCTGTCATGGGATTTTCGGCAGAAGTGAAAACTTAAAACTACAAAATAAATTTAGTCTGTTTGTGCGTAATCGCTAGCTTGTGTGTTGGTGTGTGTTTAATTTTCATTTAAAATTAATTGTAGTTTTAAAAATTATAATTTTATAATTTGTAAACTCAAAACATCAGCTACAGTCTAGTTTTTACGTTAATCAGCAATTTGAGCATCAATTATCTACATTTTCGTATGGTCTATTTCAGTTCGTTTTTAAAGTAAATATTGATGCAAATGTACGAAATATTTGGAAATATAAATTCTTAGTTTGTGTTATTCAGTTTTCCATGGTACAAAATTAATAAACATTACGCATACTGAAATTTCCACGTAGTCAATTTACTGCGTATCCCTCTTTAGCCGACATGCCAAAAACAGCCGTCATGCCATAAGATTGACCACCATGCCGAAAACTTTGAATTTTGAGGCATCCGGATTTCATTACGAAAAATAAATAAATAAATAAATATGTAAAACATCTAATTTGAATTCAAAAATTCCATTTTTTTATTTTTTGAAAAATCCTGATTTTTTTACGCCCTGATCATCATCAATATTATCATTTTATTCCAAAACTGATACTATAATTTTATGGTAACTAAAATAAGAAATGAAAATTTTTGGTTCGAATCTATTTAAATATCTTGTAAAGATGCATCAAAATCTTTGCATCAAAATTGTAGTTTTATGTCTCGGTGTGCTAAAATTTAAAACATTAGACATTGTTAGATTAAATTATCTTTTTAAAAATTCAATTAATGGTGAATTTTTATCATCTGAAAAGTTAATGTTGAAATCTCTACTCAAAACCATTGAAAAATCATCAAAGTTCTTCCCAATTTTATTTTGAAGTAATGCTGAAGCGTCTTTAAATATATATATATATATATATATATATATATATATATATATATATATATATATATATAGTTTTCATTCAAAAGTTCTTGCATTGCGTTTATAAGCTTAGCTGGTCAAATATAAACAGCTATCATTACAATTAACTTTCCATTTGCAGAGTGGTAACCGCAAACACATATCTTATCGATATCTGAAACATTGTTTTTTCTCGTCTCAAAAAATACCCATGCACCTGAAGCAGTTTCCATTTCAAGCATATTTCCAAGCTTCAACATGTTTACTTATGAAGAACAAAAATAAAAGCCCTGGCAGGGGCTTTATTTTTTATCGAACTCACGCTCACTCAAGAATCGGATTATGAAACTGACGCGCTGCCGATTGTGCTACCGAAGCAGGTATACCTAGTGAAAATAATGCACATAAAGGAGCAACAAGAAGTCAATCATGCGCTGTATTCCAAATGTTTGTGAGGTGACGGTCTTTTGGTATCGCGAAATGAATGTTTTTTTTTCCCCACATCAAAAATGCTCCACGCTCTAAAAGAAGTTTTCACTTGAATAAAAATGTGTTAATCAAACTCACTCACGAGGGTAAGCTCTTTTTTTTCTACAGTGTTCTTTGTACAAAAAATGGAACTCTCTGATAATCTGAAAAAATATAATAAGTTTTAAAGTTCGAAAGCTAAAGCATACAAATGTAAGTGTATAATAAAGACAAACGCACTTTTTTTTATTTTTCGAGTTACTTTTTAATTTTACAGAATAACAAGAAAATGAACTTTTTTCCCCCTTAAAAACTACGTGACACCAGAAATTTTTGCAAAATATTACGGAGAAATTTTTCCTAAACCGAATGATGAACCGAAAAAATGAAGACATTTTTTATTCGGGAAAATTCTTCTTGATTTTTTTTTTCTAATCTGTATCAACATGCTTTGACATAAAATATTCGCTAGAACTAACTTTCAAAGTAAGATATAAAAGCTTCTTTTGGTGTTTGCCAAAACATTAAACAAGTTACAAAATTTACACAAACGCTTTTTTTATTCTTTTTGATCCATGTTCCAAAAAGATTGGATTTATTTTCAAGCTAATCACCGTCTTTTTTTCCGCTGGAAATTTAGTTTTTGATACTCAAATTTAATAACACTAACGCCGTGAACAAACAATTTTGGAGTGAGTAACATTTTTTTTCTTGGGCCCCCTCCACCGAGAGGCGTGCGCAGAAATTTTGGAGCCCGTCACAAATGAGTTTTACGGAAATGAAATGCCATTCATATTGTTTACCATTACGTCCCAACACTCATTTCGAAAATCTCGAGCCCCTTTCAGACTCGGGCCCGGAACCAACTGGTGTCCCTTCTCCCCCCACCCCTTGTGCATGCCCAAGCCACTCCATATTTTTTACTCTTATACTTGCTTCACTCTTCAATCAATCAGAGTTAATCAGGCCTGTCCAATTTTCTAATAGCTACATAACAGTTTAAGAGTCAAAAAAAATTTTTTTTGGAAAAACATTGTAAAAGGTCAACCTACAAAAATAATTTCAAGTATTTAATGCTATTATGTATTTAATACTACATTTTGTTGACAGCATATTGCCTAGGTACTCCTTTTTATTGAAACATTTGTCTTTTTATGACAGAAAAATGATCCAAAAAATAAAGAGTAGAGAGTTCATCACGCAAAATGGGTAAAGACCATTTCTACTAGCCATAACATGTTCTGCTAATCAGAACACGCCAAGTTTCCCATTTTGGAACTTCAATAAATAAACTCCTATAAAACTCCTTTAAATTATTTTTCTTGACTCCTGTTTATTGTGATTGGAAAAAAAGCTCTATTCATTTTCATATTCTATGTTTCTAATTTTTTGCATTCGTATTAATAATTTTTAGGGAATTTTTCCCCATGTAGTAAAAAAAAAAAAAAAACGAGAATTTTTTTGTAAAATTAAATTTTTTTTTTCAATAAAGTTAGGTACGTTA